>NC_056732.1:430851405-430868905 GCF_019279795.1 Protopterus annectens | reverse complement strand
GTTTGTTGAGTTTATCAGTGATACCTGAGTGGGGAATGATATCAAAGGCCTTGGCCAGGTCGAGGTAGGCTGTATGCACTGTCTTACCCTCATCCACAGCCTTGGTGACTGCCTCGAAGAAGTCAACCAGGTTCAGCAGGCAGGATCTCCCTTTGACAAAGACAAACTGCACGGGGTCAAGAGTTTGGAAATTTCCTATATCTTTGTTAAGCACGTCCATGATGATGCGCTCCATAGCTTTGCATACCAGACACGTCAGGCTAATGGGGTGATAGTTCCCAGGGTCTATAGTTGCTCCCCGTTTATGGAAGGGGCTGGCTGTAGCAGTGCTCCATTCATTAGGGACATAGTTTGCAGTAAGGCTGTGATTGAACAGGGCACACATATGTGGTACCAGTTCGTTTTGTAGCTAATGTAGGATGGAGCCAGGGATATTATCAGGTCCCATGGAAGCTGTATTCTTGGCTTTGGACAATGCAGCTTTTACCTGTGCCACAGAAATGGTAGGTACTAGGCTTTCTTCTGGTATTGTGATAGGGCCTGGGGGGGTGGGTAAAATGGGCACTGACTGTGTCAGTCAGTATGTTGGCTATATCTGCTGGCTCAGTATAAGAGGTGCCATTGTGCAATAACTCAAAGCAAATCTGGGTCTTGCCTTTAAGGTTTTTGATATAGCTATAGAAGGCGTTGTGATTGTTTTTGTGTCAGCTGCAATTCTGTCTTCAGGGCTGACTTTTGAGGATTTGATAAGGGATTGCAGCTTTTTCTTGAGACTGATAAGGGAGGTTTTTCCAGTCTTGTGACTTCATTTTTTCTACAACAGTTTCTTTCTTCTGTTGTAGAGTTTATTGATGGCTGGGGACCACTAGATTGGCTTCCTTTTTTTTCAGGAGGCCGTCATAGTTCTATTTGGTATAGCAAGGTCCATGAATTTGTGTACATGCTCATACAGTGCACTGGTGTATGATTCGGCACTCATGCAGCTATTTTCCATTGGCATGGGTGCCGAGAAGTTAGCCACCACTGTTTTTAGGAGCTCAGAGTGGGAGGTGTAGGTGAGATGGAGATTTCCATGGTGATCAGTTTGTGGTCAGATTTAACCAGGGAGGAATTGACTATAGGTGTGGCCATATATGTGTGCGTGTATATCCATACACACGTATATATATATATATATATATATATATATATATATATATATATATATATATATATATATATAATTGTTACATCACTGAGTGACCTGTCAAATGAGTGAATGCAAAAAAATCCTTTAAAATCAAATCTAAGAAAATAGAAAACTACAAAAAAAAGTCAAAAAGCAATTTTTCCTTTCCTCAATGTTGTGCTATATCAGAATTGGGTTCTATTCATTTGATTGGAAATGCAAAATATTGAATCTCAGAATGTTGAAATGAGGAAGTTGCCCTTTCTCCACTGTTGTACAGTCCTGGAGTTGGTGTATATATTAATCAGGGGGTGGGGCTGCAACTCCCCCCACATACAGTAGGCTCATGGAGTGGGTTTGCCCCCTACAAAAAACACTTTAATACAATTTTTTTTTTCTGATATTTTAGGTTACACTCAAAAATATTTGATATGAGTGGTTTGCAGAGTGTTACTTTTGTGCAATATATATATATATATATATATATATATATATATATATATATATATATATATATATAAAATAGTTATGAAAGACCATAGATGTGAGAAGAGAATCTCTGAAGAGAATAAGGGAGGTAGTGATGTAATTTGATTCTATATACACTAAGTATATAGCCATCTTTGAAGGTTGGGTGTCAGGATGGCAACCTGGCACCGTAAAATCCACTGACAATCATTAGCGGACTGGAGTTCCGCTGTTGCGACCCCTAACCGGGAAAAGCCGAAGGACTTTTTTATACACTAAGTACATAGCTACAGTTTAACTGGTTTTCATTTCAGTTTGTCAGAAGTGAGTCAAACTGTGATAGATGTTGGGTTAAAATTATGTATTACTGGGTATTTTGTTTAGCAGTTAACAGTTGCATTAGGTTGTTTTTGTAAATTATGGTTTGATTTCATTTTAATGGAAATGTGGTTTATTAAATCAGTGATTAATTTTAGAGGCTTATAGTAGATGTTGTATATGTAATTTTTGAAGAGTTTGTCTCTATATGAATTGCTACATATCCTTGTTTTAATTAGTACTTTCGTATTTGAGTGAAATGTTTAGGTTGGATGGTAGCTTGCAAGTCATACAAAGAATGGACTTGAGATCTAATGTAGAAACTTATGTACAATATCCAGGATGGTGATGGACCAACTCAGAAAATGTACAGTAAACTGTGACAGTAATCATTTGTGATGGAAAGACATAGACAACACAAGAAAAAAAAACTAAGGGTAATGCTGCTCAACGCCAGAAGTCTAAACCTCAAGATGCACACACTTGAGGCTCTCCTCAGTATGGAAAATATCAATATCTGTGCAGTAACAGAAACCTGGTTCAAGGCTCCCGAGAGCACCCCAGCACTACCAGGTTATACCTCATACCATGCTTTTCGGCTCCAAAACTCAGACCAAACCACAAAAGGATGGGAAGTATCCATATTCATCAAAGATACCTACACCTCCAGGTTAGTGGCACTGCATGAAGCATCGGAGACCATCCATGTGCAACTAACAGTGGGCAAAACTGCCTTTCAGTTTGTAGCCTGCTACAGACCACCCTCTCAAACTCAGGAACCCCACTCAGCTTTCCTGAGAACACTGGAGAATATGAAGGTCTCTCCAAACACCATAATATTGGGTGACTTCAACTTCCCAAACATTGACTGGGAAAACTACTCATGCCCCAACACCCTCACCCAAAAGTTCCTAGAATTTATAAACTCAAATGCTATGGAACAACTGGTCACCACTCCCAAAAGAGGGGAAAACATATTGGATCTGGTCATCACCAACATGGGGACTCTATGTTCCACACCAGAGGTATACCCCTCATTGGTAAGATCAGACCATAAATTAATCTCACTGGACATCCATATCCCATCCCTACCCCCAGCCAAGGAAACCACGGTGAAGAATTTCTCAAAAGCAAACTTCACACTTCTCAAAACTTAGGTGGAATCCTTCAAAGCCCCCGGGCCAGTGGAAAATACTGCCCAAACCACAGAATCCTTTACAAATGCATTCTATGGACACCTACAGGAATGCATGGATCGCGCTATCCCAAATAAAACCAAGACTCACTCCTCCAAAGGCAGGAGATCTGTCTGGTGGACCCCGGCCATAAATAAGCTATACAACAGAAGGAAGCTACTACATGATAGAGCAAAATCCCACAAAGTTAAGGCATCTCTGAGCAGTACTAGCAAGAAACTACGACCCCTCATAAAATCATCTAAGGCCAGCTTCGAAAGAAAAATTGCACAAGACGCTAATGATAATCACAAGGCCTTATTTAGTTATGTCAGGAACCTGGGCGGCAACTCCCAGATATGCTCTGAGTTAGTGCAAAATAACAAAAAATACACTGAACCCACAGACATTGCCAACATCCTGGCAGACAGGTTCAGTGCAAACTTCTCCCCCCCTTCCCCCCCAAAAGAGATAATGTCTATCCCAACAGAATGTAGCCTCCCTGACATCACAGATGCACAAGTGATAGCTGCCCTCTCCAAAGCAAAAAACACAGCATTAATGGGACCGGACGGTGTCCCGGGCTGCGTCTTACAAAAGCTCCAAGAAGAACTGAACCCTCACATAAAGTCACTGTTCAGTCTCAGCCTTACTACAGGATATGTACCCAAGAAATGGCATACAGCAACAGTGGTGCCGCTCCACAAAGGTGGTGCCACAACAGACCCCGGAAACTATCACCCTATAAGCCTGACCAGTCTGGTCGGTAAAGTTATGGAACGTATCATCATGGAACTCCTAAACAGGAACATTGGGAACCTCCAGACACTGGATCCAACCCAATTTGGCTTTGTTAAGGGCAGATCTTGCCTCCTGAACCTGGTCGACTTCTTTGAAATGGTTACCAAGGCCATAGATAAAGGGAAGGTAGTCCACACAGCCTACCTGGACCTCGCAAAAGCCTTCGACACAATACCCCACTCAGGCATCATGAATAAGCTCACCAGCTTAAATATCAACTCCTATGTCACAAGATGGGTTGCAAACTGGCTCAGAGATAGAACTCATATGGTCAGAATTGCAGGGGCCATGTCAGACTCTAAACCAGTTACAAGTGGCATCCCACAAGGCTCAGTCCTGGGACCTCTCTTGTTCGGTATATACTTCTCTGAGGTACAGGCTAACATGAGAGGACTATGGTTGACCAAGTTCCCAGATGACTGCAAACTGGGTGCCATAATCGACTCTCCGGCTGACACAAGCATTCTCCAAAAGGGTCTCACAGAGACGGATAACTGGTGTCAGAGTCATGGCCTAAAGCTAAATGCCAAAAAGTGCATAGTCCTCCCCTTTGGGAAAAACAAAGTGCCCACAGATTACCACATAGATGGTATTCCATTAAGTACAGAGGAAGTAATTAGGGATTTGTGGACCCAAGTAGATAGTAATCTCTCCTTTGACAATCACGTTGCCAAAGTGGTTAGAAAGACCTTCTATATAGCCCACCTTATCACAAAAGGGTTCATATCTAGATCAAGAGAGGTCATTGTGCCCCTCTACTCATCACTCATCAGGCCAATAATTGAATACAATGCCCCATTTGGGATGTACCTTACCTGGCACCTGCAGCAACTGGAGAGACCCCAAAAGTACCTCACCAAGATGATCAAAGGACACAAACAGATGCCCTATGCAGTTCGGCTAAAGAAACTCCAGCTCTACTCAGTTGCTTACCGCCTACTCAGACGTGATCTATGCCTGACGTATAAAGCCATGTCCATCCCAGAATTAATGGACATGCTCCACCTCAGGTAATCCAAATCCCTTAGAGCTACATGCTCCAGGGACTTACACCTCAGCACAGAAATAAATAGGACATGCTGGAGGGACAGATTCATATCCCAGAGGCTCCCCTCATTCTGGAACAAAATCCCAATCCATGTTAGGCAGAGCCCCTCACTGACCCTCTTCAAGAGAAATCTTGACGAGTGGATGAGAGATCATAAGTTTACCCCTGGGATCTCTTCTGTGTCCCTGCTAGACAGAGGCACAGTAAACTAACCTTAAAAGGGCTATCTTCTGTGACCTACTATACAGAGGCACAGTCAACTAATCTAAAAGGGTGGCGAAAGTCAAACACACTCTGGCTAGGCTTATAAATGCCCTAGGGCAGATAGCCTAGTATCAACCTATGAACCAACCTATGAACCTACCATGGTATTAAACTACAAAGATTCCAGCCTCATAGTTGGATGCCTCTGTGGTTGTGTTACATACCAATAGGTATTCCAGGAGAGAGGCAAATGCTAATTAGCCATGTGCTCTTCCCAAGAATGGCCTGTGGTAGTACAGTTTTGTAGCCATGCAATTCAATCGCTCAGCTACGCAACTAAGCACAGCCAGTCCTGGAAGCTTAAGCTAATAAACATGGCTAAAAGGCTGTGTTCTTCTGGCACTGTAGAGGTAAATGCTGAGGAGTTTAGAAGAATGTAGAAGTCAGGTAGTATTTGGGCTTGTGTGAGTGTGTGTATTAGAATGGCTGTATATGTAAATGTCTCTCTGGGAGATCACAGTAGGATTAGTGAGGGGATATTTTATGTGTGTGTGAGTTCGTGTGTGTGTGTAATGAATGCGTGAATGCACACGTGTGTGTGTGTGTGTGTGTGTGTGTGTGTGTGTGTGTGTGTGTGTGTGTGTGTGTGTGTGTGTGTGTGTGTATCATGGACCTCTATATGAGGGGGGCATGTTAGTATGGAGGTAAATAAAGGATTTTTTTAAGGTGGAGGTTAATTAGGATAATACTTTTCTTATTGACTGCCTCTATCTATAATGGACATGGGGGCCAGACTGGGGGTACATTTATGATTTTGTTTGGATAAGGTCAGGAATGAACTCTGTTTTATTTGGATGCGGAGTATATTCCATAGCACAGGGATCCTTTGGGGTACATATTTGTCTCTCCAGCACATTTTGTTTATGTCACAAGTGAAGTTCAGATCCATAGATCCAGTGTTTCTGGTATTGTTTGTTTTGGGGATGTGCAACAGATCCATCAAGGCTTGGTCTGAAGAAGCCCTATAAGCCAGGGAAAGATTCTGTGTCAAGCAGCCTGTAGGAGATTGAATACAGAGACAGAGCCTTTAGGCAATTAGTATAATGTAGTTGTGAAAAACCATTGTGGGCATTCCAACTGTTGCAATTATCTTGTTAGGTACATGCCAAAGGGGCATTGTACTGAATGATAGGTCTGATAAAGACAAAGTAGAGTGGTACTATAACTTCCTTGGACTTGGATGCCATACCCTTACCTATAAGTTGTGAAATAAAAACAAGTGTAAGCCTCTGTGTAGCACTGAAGGTCCTTAGGAAAACATAGGAAAAACACAGCAAACAAAATATCCACAGTGGTCCACCACAGAGCTAAAATCATTTTAATAAAACAACTTGAGAATGATAAAACAAACAAAAAATAAGTTGCAGCTTCAGAAGCTTATTAAAATGATTTAGGTCCATGGTGGTCTGCTGTAGATATGTTGTTTACTTACCTATAAGTAGTGAGACATAACATTTCCTTATTACCTTAACTATGAGTTGGTCAAAAGCCAGATTGCTGTCTATATATGTTCCCAGATCCCCTACTACTGAATTGACTCTTAAGGGTGTTTTATTGATGGAGTAATTAACTTGGGTTGACAATTTCCTACAGGGCATTATAATGCATTTTTTTTACATTGATTTGTAAGCCATGTCTTAGGCACCAGTCATCTGACTGTGTTAAGCCCTCTTGCAAGATGTTGGTGACTTTGTGAGAATCTATAATAGCTCCAAATTTACAGTAATCTACAGTGTTGTTCAGCCATAAGCCTTGAGCATAAGCCTTGAGTTTCAAGAAGTAGAGGACTAACAGGAATGGGCTCAACACAGTGCCATAGGGTACTCCATTGATGACAAGTGTGATGCCCCTGCACTGGCCCAGTAATCAAGGACCCTCAATCCTCACAACTAACACCAGTGAAAAACATGCACATTGGGAGGATGACAAGTACACACACAGTACAGTACAATTTCCCTTAAGAGCACACAGAGATCAGTCATTCTGGGGCTTTTTTCTCCCTCTCTCTCCAGATCTGCAGTAAGTCTCCCCACTGGCACAGCTACAGGGATAAGATCTCAGACAAGTGATTAAGCCAAAACTCAAGCACCTTCTCTGTCCAACCAGTGCTTCATGTCCCTGCCCAAGTAGCTCACACACACACACACACACACACACACACACACACACACCACACACACACACACACACACACACACACACACACACACACACACACACACACACACACACACACACACTTTGGGATTTGATTTATATACAAACACATAGACACTCCTGGGGAAGGCTGGAACAGGTTTACGAGCTATGCCCCCTTCTGCCCAGACTAAAAGCAAGAAATCACTGCCACCAACCACCCTTTATCAGCTACTATAAGACCCTTCCCAAAGGGTGACCAATTCTACTGTGTAACATTACTATTATCCAAATGGTAAGTGTGACCAAACATTTAAGGCTATTTAGGAGTGGCCTATACAATGTCACTAAATACACATACAAGTACTCTAAGAGCTTAAATATCTCTAAAAAACAGCCATAATTAAAAGGTTTAAATATATTTAATAATAAATAATAAAAGCACGAGAGAATACTCAAACTCAATACTGTGTCAACAGAGTTCAGAATCACATGAAATATTTTAAAACAACATTGAAGGACAGTCTCACATAAATACAGAAAACATCTAAACTAATCTTCCTAAGTTTCTATCTATCTCTAAGAGAGATACTATGATCTAAGTCTTACTTATAGAGCCAGGCAAATGCAAGTGCAGAATATGGATGTGTTCAGATCCAAGACAAGATATAAAATGCACAGACTTTCTCTGAGAGATAGTTTTTAAATTAATAATACAGTTTACTACTGGGTTAGCTGGATGACATCACTATTTGACATCTCTGTGTCAAAAATATTTACATGAAAAACAAAAACGGGAGCAATAGAAGCCGGCTATGTGCAAAACTGCTGATAAAAAACTGTTTATTGTGAGCGCTTTCGGCTAGATAGATACCTGGCCTTCTTCAGACAAAACAGTTAACTAAACCACAAAAACTCCTTATATACACTTAATTGCAGTTAAATAAGCACATGATTAATCACAGCAGTTTTTGTTGACTCAGAATCAAAAATTTAAAGCACCATTAACACTCTTACTGATACTCATCGGTCACTAAAAAGAAAAAGATTGCAAGGGATGTAAACAATTATGCTAAAAAACAAGCATACCCTAAGCCCCCTTTTAATGTTACAAATAATCAAATGTCTGTGGTGAACACTAACATAAATTTGAATGATCAAAATGAAGATGAGGAGACTGTATTACAGTGAAATTCAGTATCTGATGAACAAGTTAATCAGCCACTTAGGAGGAGTGAGCGGCTTAATAATGCTGGTCGACAACACAACAATGCCAGGAGTAGTAATACTCCTAATAATTCCAATTCTGGTAATTTTGGTAATTCTGGTAATAGAGACAATAGGACTGATGATTCTAATTGACAGGATTTTCAGTCCAACAACAACACCCGTACCAGCAACCATCAATACAACAACAACCGCCCCCAAGGGAGGAGCAACAACAGAAAAAGACAGCGGAGGCGATAGTACATGATGGCAATGACATTTTAGCCCCAAGAATTCACACTAGTTCGAAGGGTGATTTTAAAATATTCAACTATACGATCTTGGATGTCCATCAGGAGATGGTAGATTTTCTATCGAAAGGGTTGACTTTTGTCCCTACCAGAAGAATGGACATTGTTGACACTTTAATAGATCTTAAATTATTTGTCTGTAAACTTAACTTAAATTTGACTATGGGCAATAATTTTAATATGACCAGCTCTATTAGGGTTTCTAGCTTATTTAATCCTCCAATTCATCCCGAGTTGCTCACTTTTGAAAGAATGTGTGAACTTGATTTTAGAGCAATAAGAGAAGGTTATCAAAATTGAGTTATTAAGCATAACTTTAGCATATTAGAGCAGGATTTTATTAACCTATTTAAAAAGTGCAACATCAGAGTCATGAAGCCAGACAAAGGCGGAGGTCTGGTTTTCATGGATTATGATGTTTATGTGACAAAAATGTGTAAACATTTAGATAGTGAGACATATATTAGAGTTTCTTTAAATGAAGTCAATGTAGCTTATAAAAAAATTCGAAACATGTTAGATGACTTATTTCTCGAAAGAGCTATTGACATAGACCTGTACCACTATCTGTCAATGTTAGCACCTGTCACCCCAGCACTATTTGGCACCCCTAAAATACATAAATCCTTAATAGACCCACCATTTAGACCAATTGTTGATGGGCGTGGCTCAATCACCTATGGGTGCGCAAAATACATAGATAGCCTCCTCAAACCACACCTTGCAAGTGAAACACAAATATGTAAGGACTCGTGGAGTTTTTTACATAACATTAATAAACTTGAATTTCAGTCTAACATCTGCTTTCTTACAATAGATGTAAAAGACTTATATACAGTCATCCCACACACTATTGGAATCGAGTGGACCAGAGAATTTTTACTCACGAAAAATGTTGACAGTAATACCATCAACCTGATAGAGACATTGTTAGAAATTATTTTGACTAATAATTACATTATATTTGAAGAAAAGTTCTATTTACAAAAATCAGGAGTAGCTATGGGCTCCCCATGCGGTGGAAGTTTTGCCAACGTCGTAATGGCATATTGGGAACATAACTTTCTTTATAACGAACCTTTGTTCAAGAACAATGTCTCCTGGTACACTAGGTACCAGGATGACATGTTTTGTATTTGGAAAGGGGATGTTTATATGATACCTGAGTTTATTAGAAGCATCTCTAAAACCACCGCTTTTTTAGATTTTACATACACTATAGGGGAGGAGTCCATTAGCTTTCTAGATATCTTGCTTATTAAAGATAGTGCTAATTCCAACTTTAAAAGTAATATCTTTAGAAAACCTACATATTCTAATACTTTTCTTCATTTCTCAAGTGATCACCCATACCATCAGAAAAGGGCAGTAGTTAAAGGACAAATGGTAAGAGCTGCCCGTATGATTTCAGACTATTCTGATTTCGATTCTGAATGTAATCTATTAGAAACCATGTTCCTCAATAGAGGATATCCTGTACACTTATTGATGAGTGTTAAAAAGGAGGTAATTCAAAAAAGACTTAATGGGTTTTTTGTCCCGCTACTGTCCGAGTGTATAACAGCACATATTGGGTTGGTTATGGAAGATGATAATTGTCAAGTTGAAGGTATGGATTCTGTACAGTCGAATCTAGTTGACCAATGTAAGGTTTATAGTATAAACTTTCTTTGTACATACTCTATGGATTATGCCCCTATTAGAGAGGCTTTGAACAAAAATTGGTCCATTATTAGAAACAATGAGATACTACTTAAAGTGTTTGGATTAAATCCAAAAATAACTTATAGAAGAGGGAAAAACTTAAAATCCATTTTGGAAATAAAAAATAATGTAAGTTATAATAGCAAAAAAGTAAGAGGTATGTTTAAATGCGGTAGTTGCTCACAATGTAAGGACATAATGGTGACGAATCAATTGTATATTAATGGTAAAACATATAAAATAACTTTGAGATTCAATTGTGAAACCTCATCAGTAGTATATGTTGCATTGTGTAGTGAATGTAATGCATTTTACATTGGGAAGACCGAAAGAAAGTTAAAGCAACGGATTTATGAGCATATGTATGCCGTTGCTAAAAAAGATATGAACAATGCACTTGCTAAGCATGCAATTGACCACCCCGGACATAGTTTTAAATTTGCAGTGTTACAATGCAGGCCAACAGACATCAGGGGTGGACCATGGCAAGTGCAGTTGGAAATTGATGAGTTACGGTGGCAAATTAGAACTAGTGCACATTTCTTCCCAGGCTTGAATGAGAATATGTCTATCAAATGTATGTTAAAACTTTTATCACTTAAGAGATGATAGTCTATATCGAGGACAAGATATTATTATAATGTTCTTGGTCCCTTTGCTTTTTGGCAGTTTAGTGTTAATACCAAGTAGATCAGTATTAATACAACATAATTATATACATATAGGCTTTCATCAGGCACACTTATTCAGGTACAGCAACATGATCTCATATAAGCCAAATTTGAACATATGAGTAGATTATTGTTACTGTATAGCATAAGTTTAATCTATAACATTATGTTTGTTATCAACTACGTATATTATTGTTTTGATTCATTATTATAAATACATATAAAATTGTCACGTCAAGATTTTCTATGATTTTAAAGAAATAAATTGATGTGTAGGTACTTCATCATGAACAACTATAATTTGGTTTAGCTATCGCAATATGAATTATAATGTTAACATGGTAATTTTAGTAAGCCTTGTAGGGAGGCCCATTATTTTTCATTTTAATTATAATTATATTAATAACAGCCTTACATTTTAGTTTTAATTTATAAAAGAAATATTTTATATATTAATCCAATGGCTAGCACATTTAGTAATAATTCATTTATTTTTAATAGTGCTTTAAAACATCTTTATCGAACAACTTGGTTACATTTAAGCGGGTGTTTTTATTTTATTTTAGTATGTTGATTTGGAGTGTTAATGGTGCTTTAAATTTTTGATTCTGAGTCAACAAAAACTGCTGTGATTAATTATGTGCTTATTTAACTGCAATTAAGTGTATATAAGGAGTTTTTGTGGTTTAGTTAACTGTTTTGTCTGAAGAAGGCCAGGTATCTACCTAGCCGAAAGCGCTCACAATAAACAGGTTTTTATCAGCAGTTTTGCACGTAGCCGGCTTCTATTGCTCCCATTTTTGTTTTTCGTGTTAACAGTTTTATTTTTGTCGAGTTTGTGGTCTGTGTCAAAAATACTTATCTTTTAGAAGCTTGCATGGAACTGGAAGTTGTAAAACAGTTGAATGCTTTTACCTTTGAAACCTTAATTATTCCTGTTTCCATACAATAGAAAGAACTCCTAGCTATAGACATCCTGTTTACTAGCTGAAACTGGGAGATACCACAGTTGTAAACAATTTCAACTTATTTTCTTAGAGTGTTGCCAATTAACTCTGTATGTTCCAGTTCTTACTGTGAAAACATACATTTGCACAGGTATATACATTTCTGTTCTTTCCCAGTAGGGTACACTGTGGTTACATTCTTGAAGCTCAGCACATAACATATAGTTTAATACAGATAACATATAGTTTTTTTTACATTTGTAAGGCAAGCATACAAATCATATTACTATTCCCAAATGGCATAGAATTATATACAAAATTCCAGCTAGCTAGGCCAGCACCCTTCACAATTCTTCCCCCATGAGAACTCTAAGCTAGTTTTTCAAGTGACCCTTGAGAAACATTGCTTGAGAGGTTTGAGCCTATCTGGGTATACCTTACCCCATTCCCTGTCTTGAGATCCCATCTGCATTGGCATTTCTAACCCCACTGTGGTGCTGCACTGTGATATCATATGCTTGCAATCCCAGGCTCCACCTTAGTAACTTGGCATTTTACTGTCTGACTCAGTGTAGCCATGTTAAGGGACTGTGGTCTGTAACTGCAGTAAATTTCCTTCCATGCAGATAAGGCTGAATTTTCTGCAGTGCCCATACTATGGCTAGACATTCCTTTTTTTCAGCTGCATAGCATTCCTCCCTGGGTTGGAGCCTATGACTGAAATAATCCAGTTGGTGCTCTTCTCCATCTGAAGAAATCTAGCTAAGTACAGCCACCACCCCATGGTTTGAAACATCCATCTGCACAAGAAATTCTTTGCTGTAATCTAGACTGGCTAAAGGGTTCCTTCCAAAGCTCCTGCTTCTGGAATGCCTGCTCACATGCTGGGGTCCACACTACCTTATCTGGCCTGCTTCTCCTTGTCAGGTCTGTAAGGGCAACAGCTATGGTACTATAACTGGGGCCAAATGTTCTGTAGTATCCTGCTGTCCCTAAAAATACCCTCACCTCTTCTTCTTCTTTCGGCTGCTCCCATCAGGGGTTGCCACAGCAGATCAACTGTTTCCATTTCTTCCTGTCCTCTGCATCTTGCTCTGTCACACCAACCACCTGCATGTCCTCCCTCACCACATCCATAAACCTTATCTTAGGCCTTCCTCTTTTCCTGTTACCTGGCAGCTTCATCCTTAGCATCTTTTTCCCAATATACTCTGCATCCCTCCTCAGCACATATCCAAACCAACGTAATCTTACCTCTCTGGCTTTGTCTCCAAACCTTCCAATCTGGGCTGACCCTCTAATATACTTATTCCTAATTCTGTCCATCCTCGTCACACCCAGTGCAAATCTTAACATCTTTAATTCTGCCACATCCAGCTCAAACTCCTGCCTTTTTGTCAGTGCCACTGTCTCCAACCCATATAACATAGCTGGTCTCACTACCCTCTTGTAGACCTTCCCTTTAACTCTTACTGGTACTCGTCTGTCACAAATCACAAATCACTCCTGACACTCTTCTCCACCCACTCCATCCTGCCTGTACTCTCTTCTTCACTTCTCTTCCACACTCACCGTTACTCTGAACTACTGACCCCAAGTATTTAAACTCATCCACCTTCGCCACCTCTACTCCTTGCATCCTCACCATTCCTCTATCCACCCTCTCATTCACACACATATATTCTGTCTTAGTCCTGCTGACCTTCATTCCTCATCTCTCTAGAGCATATCTCCACCTCTCCAGGGTCTCCTCCACCTGTTCCCTACTCTCACTAGAGATCACAATGTCATCTGCAAACATCATAGTCCACAGGGACTCCTGTCTGATCTCGTCTGTCAACCTGTCCATCACCATTACAAATAAGAAAGGGCTCAGAACTGATCCTTGATGTAATCCCACCTCCACCTTAAACCCATCCGTCACTCCCACCGCAGACCTCACTGCTGTCACACTACCCTCGTACATATCCTGTACCACTCTTACATACTTCTCTGACACTCCCGACTTCCTCATACAATACCACAACTCCTCTCTAGGCACCCCGTCATATGCTTTCTCTAAATCCACAAAGACACAATGCAACTCCTTCTAACCTTCTCTGTACTTCCCCATCAACACTCTCAAAACAAACATTGCTTCTGTAGTACTCTTTCCTGGCATGAAACCATACTGCTGATCACTAATCATCATGTCCTTTCTTAACCTAGCTTCCACTACTCTTTCCCCTAACTTCATGATGTGACTGATAAATTTAATCCCTCTGTAGTTACTACAGCTCTGCACATCACCCTTATTCTTAAAAATCGGTATTAAAACACTTTTTCTCCATTCCTCAGGCATCCTCTCACTTTCCAAGATTTCATTAAACAATCTAGTTAAAAACTCCACTGCCATTTCACCTAAACACCTCCATGCTTCCACAGGTATGTCATTTGGATCAACAGCCATTCTTCATCCTCTTCATAGCTATCCTTACTTCCTCCTTGCTAATCCACTGCACTTCATGATTTATTATCTGCACATCATCCAACCTTCTCTCCCTCTCATTCTCTTCATTCATCAGCCCCTTAAAGTACTCTTTCCATCTGCTCAACACACTCTCCTTGCTTGATAATACCCTCACCTGCTTTTTGGTAACAGGTGCAGGCCATGCCTGAATGGCTTCCACTTTGGCAGGTTCTGGCCTGATCTTACCACTCCCCACACTATGTCCTAGGTAGGAGACCTCTGCCATACCCACCTGACATGTGCTGGGCTTAATGGTCAACTGTGCCCTCTGTAGTCTGCCCAGCACCTCCCTGACATGTTGAAGGTGCTCTTGCCAGCAATGGCTATAGATGGTAATATCATCTAGGTAAGCAAAGGCAAAATCTCCTGCTCCTGCTAGAATATGATCTACCAGCCTCTGGAAAGTCACCGGGGTATTTTTCATCCCAAAGGGCATCTTCGTGAAGTCATACAAGCCAAAAGGAGTCACAAAGGCTGACCTCTCTCTAGCTCTGGGAGTCAAGGGCATCTGCCAGTAACCCTTGGTAAGATCAATGGTGGTAAAATACTTAGACCCACCAGCTGCTCTAGGGCTTCATCTGTCCTAGTCATGGGGTAAGCATCTGACTCTGTGTGACTATTTCATTTTCTGTAGTCCACACAGAACCAGGTGCTGCCATCCTTCTTTGGTACCACCACCACTGGGGAGGCCCAGGGACTGCTGGACTCCTGAATTACCCTTAGTTACAACATTTCCTGTATCTCCTCTCTTAGAGTCAGTTTGACTCTTTTAGGCACCCTATAATGAGCCTGCTTAATAGGCCTTTGGTGTCCTGTATCTACATGGTGCTGTATCAGGTGGGTGCACCCTGGTTTTCCAGTGAACATGTCACCAAAGACCTGTAACACTGCTCATATTTCTTGAACCTGGATAGGGAATAACTTCTGGAAAATTGCTACTCCTTCCACTAAGGTGTCAATCCAAGCCTCACTGAGATCACTCACCAGACCCCCATCAGACTCTTCCTGCAAGCCACTGCAAATACTCAGCACAAGGGCCTCCCTATCATGGTAAGGTTTCATCGTCCACAAAATGAAGCAGCTTTTCAGGCAAAACAATAAAGCCCTGAGCAGGGCAAGCTTAGAAAACTGTGAGTGTGAGTGTACAAACACACTCCTGGGGAAGGCTGGCACAGATTCACTAGCTATGCCCCATTCTGCCCAGACTAAAAGGTAGAAATCACTGCCACCAACCACCTTTTATCAGCTACTATAAGGCCCTTCCCAAAGGGTGAAATGGTAGAGGATGCAACACCCTTCCATGTTGGTGAATACCAAGTAAGTTTGATCCTCTGGTTGGTTGTTGCAGGATGTTTGTGTTAATAACATGCAGGAAGCAATGTGCCTGTGAGTTTGAGGCAGTGTATTTTTCCCAAGCTATAGAGAGGTAGTTAAAGTCACCAATGAGTAGGGTATTTGGTTGTATGATGAGCACCTCTAGTAGGTTTAGGTAAGAGTCGTGGGACTCTTGGGGCATAGATGGTGACCTGTAGCTAGCCATGATATGGTGAGGGACCTTATCAATGGTGATTTGCACTGGGATGAGCTCCATGGTATCATTCTGCGATCAAGACACCTCCACCTTTGGTGGCCCCTGTCTGTTCTCTTGCTGATCTAAATGTGTGGAAGGCATTGTAGTCTTGCACTTCTCCAGAACTTTTTATGGCTTTAAAACAAGTCTCAAGTCATGGCATGGATGTCTACATTCTTCAGCATGAGGACAGCTTAAAGAGTGTGAATTTTTTTTCATG
Organism: Protopterus annectens; assembly: GCF_019279795.1. NCBI lineage: Eukaryota > Metazoa > Chordata > Ceratodontiformes > Protopteridae > Protopterus > Protopterus annectens. Next base: position 430,852,389 of record NC_056732.1, on the reverse strand, counting down.
GTCTCAGCATTGTGCTGTAACACCTCAAGGTTGCTTATAGACTTTTCCACTATGTTGGTGGTTTTGTATTTTTTGTATTGCCTAAAAAGGCCCTAAAGGAATGGTTAAAGTTTTAGCCAATATCCAAAGGTCTAGGGAGAACAGGTGTAGCTCATCCTTGGCAAAACAAATGGTCTTTTGGCCATGTCTTCCCATGCTGACAGATTTGGACCGCCTGGTAATGATAGCCGAAACTAAGCCAATTATATAAATCAATCATTTTATGTTCATAACGTGGCATCATCCTTGTTGAAGGTAGAAATCTGCTCAGTCCAAGGATCATATCTATCTATCTGTGATACAGATTCTGAGAGATCCATTATGTCTTTTTCCTCTCATCCAGTGAGATATGTCTCAGGTTATTTACACACACACTACATAAAATTGTATCGGTACCTGGGGTGCAGTAACTTGATGACTTGCATGGTATATTGTGGATAATGGCACCAGATAGGGAATAAACATTACCATCTCCTTGTCTAACCTGGTGAGCAGGTTATCTGTGTGTCACACCATGGAGTCCTCAATGAGAAGATTATTAGATAAAATATATGCTTGCCATATGGGCTTGGCTCATGGGAGACCATTGAGTTTGAGTCTAGGCTTATATGAGATGTTTGATGTTGCTTTTTGTGTGTGTTTTATTGATTGCTGAGAAGCAATGTTGCTATTTGGTGGCTTTGGAGGTCTTTGATTTTTGGAAAGATTTCTTTTAAGCACCTCAGCATAAGAAAATCTGAGCATGTGGTGCATGATGTCTGTGAGGGAAGTAGTGTGAGTGTTCTAGACAACCTCATTTGTATGCAAGGTTTTTGCCTCCAAGAAAGTTGTGCATTTGCATCTCTGACATACTTTGTCATTTTCTTCAATGATTAACTGGTTGTTTCGCAACATGAGACAATTGCTATATTGCCTTAAGATGCTCAAATCTGCTAAGCTGGCCAA
>NC_056732.1:430791405-430846405 GCF_019279795.1 Protopterus annectens | reverse complement strand
CATCTTCACTACCTCACCTACTAAGTGGCTCACTTTCTCATCTGTGACCTTTCACATAACCTGCACCAGCTTCCAACACCCTCTTCCATTTCTGTTAGGCAAAGATAACACCACTTATCTAATCCATGTTTACATTGACTACCATGGCATGCATCCATAATCCAGGGTATCTCATCTGTCTTTCACTCCTTCATCTGAAAGCTTGCATGTCTGTATCCTATGCCTTGTCCTCCTTATTCAAAATGGTTACCTACTTGTTTCATTTCCTTCATTCTACACTCCCAGAGCATTGCTGCAGTATGTCTAAGCAAATGTAGTATGAATAGAAACAACATTAGACTCCCACTCATGTACCTAATTTATTAAGCATTCCCCATACTTTCTCACTTAACTCCTCCCTGATTTTCCTTCAAACCTCTTCCACACTTCTCTCAGAAATGAGTAACCCTACAGTCTGCTTGATCCAATCCCCCAAATTATCATGGATATTTTGAATGAAAATATGAGTCTACATTCTGGAAAAAATCCTCCAAAGCTTCCCCATTTTCTAGCAGTAACATGCATTCATCTCCAAGCAAATTAATATTACTCATCCATCCTCCTTGGACCTTACCTTCCAAAAAACCCATTAACTCTCTGAGACATTAATTTCATCAACAACAACAACAAAAACAACAACAAATAAAGCTGGGTACAATGGACAACCCTACTGTATCTACCTCTTTAACTGCATCTCCTTTAATATTCCCCATTTAATGCCATGCTGGTGTTGATTATCTATACATCACTCTTACCTCCTTCAAAAAGCCTCCTCCTCCAACTGTCTGTTCCATTGTCTCTATCATGATTTCTGAACTTGCTATATCACAAGCCATTTAGACATCTAGAAAGACCACTCCCATTTTTCCTGTCACCCTTCAATCATGTCCATACCATAAAGTCCAGCACCGACCACCAATGATCCCTTGGTGATTAACCTTTAACAAAATCAACTTGAACATTATGTCTCCCAAGAAAATACATCTTGATCCTTGATAACAAAATCCTAGCTAAAATCTTAATGTCAGAGTTACATAAAGAAATGAAGCAGACATTTTCTGGGTACTCCAGATCTCATTTTCCCCTAGGATTTCTGAATGCTATGAATTCCAAATTGGTTGTTGGAAGCTTCTCCTCTTCCATTGTACTATTAATCAGTTATATCTGCTTCCCTGCTAACTAATGCTATTAAAATATGGGAAACCATCTGGCCTGTCTATTTTGCCTTTCTTCAGATGTTTAAAGATGTTGATTAATTCAACAACACTCATCTTTTTAATTCACCTAGATCCTCCTTCCCCAACCTGAGTACCCACAGTTCTCTAAACATTACTGTTTGCTCTTCAAATTTATCATAAAGTCCAATGTAAAATATGTGAATAATTCATTCATTTCTCCACATATTTTCCTGTTGCTTACTTTGTGCATATTTTACCCCCCATAACCACCCCATCCTTCCACTGTTTTGTTCTCCATGCTAGTAATTTGAATGATGTATCTGCCTTTTTTGACCCCAATACACAGTGACTTCTCAGCTCCTCCTCAATTTGTGCTTCCTATAATCTCTTAACTCTAGTTTTTAAATTTTAACTTGAACTTTTCTTTTCTTCCCACTCCATTATCCTCCAACAACAAATGGAATACTCCCTTCCAAAAGTATACCTGTTGGCCAACCCTAATGATATCTCTTTCTCTCTCTCTCTCTCCACACTGCTTTCACACCATCTCACACCTTCAGTCATAGTGTATCACCTTCTTCCACATTCTCTCTTAGCCCATGTCTAATGATGTTCTTCAACCATCAGATTTGCTCAGACCTGCACCTCTTACTTAGATTCCAACTCCATCTGCACTTTACCTCTCCTTCTACCCACATCCTGCCATTAACATCTTATGATCAGATATTGCCTATCTTAGAATCTGAAATCTCTGCACTTCTCTCTCTGAAACTACATCAGTCTGCCCCCTGCCTTTTTTACTGCCCTGTCTTCTGTCATCCCTGAAAATTGTAAATCGAAGCTAATCTCCTCCCTACATCTGCCTCCAGGCATCCTTTCTCTGTCAACCTCTTGTTTTTCCAGTTCCACTGAATCATACAATCATCACCTTCCCAATCTGATCGTCATGAATACTCTGAAAATCCATTCCAGTAACTCAGCTCTATCCTCATTAAGGCTGTTGTACACACCCCTTTATTACTCCTCTCTTCTTTAATAAGAAGCTTATCATTACACATCTACTTTCTCGCCCCCAGTGAACACCCATCTGATGCCACCCTTCCCCTCCCTAAATTTCCTTCCCCTCATTAATCCTACTTTTGAACAGTCATACTTTATCCATTCGAATGTTTTAGTCTTGTCCATCAACATTTCCCACTTCTGCAATTCTAACTCATGTTAAAATGCATCCATCTGCTCCCTCTTCATATTAGCTGACCCTCTTACCCTCTTATTAAGCAGATTAGTATGATTAGTATTCTCTGCATTCCATGAAACAAATATATGTTGTTCCTACTCCCCCATTGCCTACTAGGGTCCCTACTGCTATTCTGCTTGAGATGAACTTCACTGGCTATTTGATGTGACTAAATACCCAGCTACACTTGGCTGTGCAACATTGGAAACGTTAGAAGTATGGTAGCCATCCCTTCACTAAGGATGCAGTCTCCTCCAAGGGTCCGCTCTAAATCTCACCCAGTCACCCTCCATTCTCTATATAAACCTCATAATTTACCTCTTTGTAGCCAATATCCCTACATTTCCTGGGCCTAACCCCTACACCCATCTTATCTTACTCTCATACTCTCTAATAGCTATTGCCCCTTCTTCTGTATAACTTTTCTATGTCCTGTGTCACTAATGTGAAACGATTGCCCAATCTGTGGTATCCTCTCATTCTTATCTTCATCTAGCTCATGCTGTAGCTGGTGTCCCATCTCTCTAATGTGAAACGATTGCCCACCCTGTGGTATCCACTCATTCTTATCTTCATCTAGCTCATGCTGTAGCTGGTGTCCCATGTCACTAATGTGAAACGATTGCCCAATCTGTGGTATCCTCTCATTCTTATCTTCATCTAGCTCATGCTGTAGCTGGTGTCCCGTGTCACTAATGTGAAACGATTGCCCACCCTGTGGTATCCTCTCATTCTTATCTTCATCTAACTCATGCTGTAGCTGGTGTCCCATCTCACTAATGTGAAACGATTGCCCACCCTGTGGTATCCACTCATTCTTATCTTCATCTAGCTCGTGCTGTAGCTGGTGTCCCATCTCATTAATGTGAAACGATTGCCCACCCTGTGGTATCCACTCATTCTTATCTTCATCTATCTCATGCTGTAGCTGGTGTCCCATGTCACTAATGTGAAATGATTGCCCACCCTGTGGTATCCACTCATTCTTATCTTCATCTAGCTCGTGCTGTAGCTGGTGTCCCATCTCACTAATGTGAAATGATTGCCCAGTCTGTGGTATCCTCTCATTCTTATCTTCATCTAGCTCATGCTGTAGCTGGTGTCCCATGTCACTAATGTGAAACGATTGCCCACCCTGTGGTATCCTCTCATTCTTATCTTCATCTAGCTCATGCTGTAGCTGGTGTCCCATCTCACTAATGTGAAACGATTGCCCACCCTGTGGTATCCTCTCATTCTTATCTTCATCTAGCTCATGCTGTAGCTGGTGTCCCATGTCACTAATGTGAAACGATTGCCCACCCTGTGGTATCCTCTCATTCTTATCTTCATCTAGCTCGTGCTGTAGTTGGTTCTTCATCTCCTTGCATAAAAAATAAACACACAGCAGACATCCTCACGTTTCACTTATGTATTTTCACTCTTCAACTAAAAATAGTCTAACATACCTGCTATTTAATAATAGTGTTATACTTGCACAGATGTCCATTCCACCTCAAAACAGTCTAATCTGAGGATGTTTATTTTGTGCAACAATTCCCTAATAAAAAATACTCACATTTTTCTTGCTTGTCAGAAATATAAAACAACAAATAGCATATTACCTCTAATGTGAAATATTTACATACATTTACAACAACATTTCCAAACCTTTCTTTCCACAACAAAGCTCACAATTCTTGCCTAGACCCACTAAAGGTACTCACCATCCAACCAAATACCCTATTCAAGGGAAACTTCCTCCATAGACTGGGAAACTTCCACTGCCTGTAACTCATGGGCACAAGGTTTCCTGGAGTTTTGTCAACATAAGCACCCTGGACAAGATAGTGTACACTCCAACAAGATGATCAAACATCCTGGACCTAGTAGTCATGAACACCGGAGACCATTGCACCCTCCCTTGTGTCATGTCCTCATTGGTGAAGTCGGACCTCAAAACTGTTTCCTTTTAAATAAAAATCAACCTGGAAAACCCAACTAAACCTATAACTGCTAGGAACCATTATAAAGCAAACTATATCCTTTTAAGTGATAGTTTGGCAAAATTCATGGCTCCTCAAACCATGAGAACACAACTACCTATGCAGAATAATTCAAAGAAATCCTGTACACACATGTATGTGGCTGCATTGAAGCTGTCATACCTATCAGAAGACATAAGCCCAAATGTAAAACCAAAAAATAAACTCCACTGATGGGATCATTACCTTAACAGGCTATATAATAAAAGAAAAAAGACATAGCCAAGATCAGAAGGAGCAACTCTCATAGAGACAAGAGCTCTCTGATTCAACTAAACAAAAAACTAAGAGGTCTGATAAAGTCCAACAAGGCCACTAATGAGGTTAGGATAGCCTTTCAGGCTAAGACAATCACAATGCCTTCTTCAGCTATGTCATGGACCTAAAAGGCAATACTCAGCAGTATGCAGAACTCTTCATAAATGGCACAAACTTCACTGACCAGACTGACAAAGTGAATCTACTGGCTGACAAATCTAGCTCTAAATTCACCCCCCCCCCATTCCACCCACTGTTCCTGTGAAATCTCTTCTAGTATATTTCTCTCAATTACCAAGAGGGAACAGGTCCTCATGGCACTCACTAATGCCAAAAAACTCTGATTCCATAGGCCCCAACAATATGCCCAATTTCTTCCTAAAAAGCTTAAAACATGACCTTTCAAGACCACTTGAGGCAGTCTTCAACTACAGCCTAAAAACTGGTTATATGCCAGGTGACTGGAGGGATGCAACTTTCAGCCCTCTTCCTAAGGGTAAACCATCAGCTGACCCCAGGACCTACAGACCCATCAGACTGACAAGTCTGATCTGCAAAGCCATGGAACAAATTATCATGGAAATGATCAATAAGGACTTTGGCTACCTACAGACACCAGGCTCAACCCAGTCTGGCTTTGTTATGGGAAGGTCTCACCTACTCATCCTCGTAGACTTCTTTGAGAGGGCCATTAAGACTATGAATGAAGAGAAAATACTAAACGAGGGATTTGGGAAACCACCACCAGAATGATCTTGGACTGGGTCATGGATGCCATGAGGTGAGATAGTAACCCCTCATGTCTAACTCTCCACACCTCAAGTGCCCTAAGCAAACCTACAGAAGCATGGAGAATAAATTGGAACAACTGCCTACTTGAGCATACTTGCAATATGAGTGCTTAATTTACTACAGTATAAGCACATACTGTGAATACTCATAGATGTATGAGAGAAAAATGTTTGTTATCTGTTTTCTACCCCAGTCTTTGTGATCTTTTTTACAGTGATTCTGGAATGGCATTGATCAACCATTTGACAGGTTTGAATATTACCAGTCTTAACTTGGCCTTATCAAGAATAGATGAGATCTCTGACAATATTGTTACTGATCGATGATTACATCCCTGAGGTTCTGATGGGAAAAGGTGTCTCTAATACTGCCTGATTGGTCAGATGGGTCATATCACTGAACATTTTCCATGAACCTTTGCCATTTTTGCTAATGAATAAGTTGGGGACTAGTGCTGTGCTCTTATTGGTATGTGTGTGTGTGTGTGTGTGTGTGTGTGTGTGTGTGTGTGTGTGTGTGTGTGTGTGTGTGTGTGTGTGTGTCCTTGTGTCTGTTTGTGTGTGTGCGTGTGTGTGCGCGTGTGTGCATGTGTATGTATTTGTGTGTGTGTGTGTGTGTGTGTGTATGTGTGTGTGTGTGTGTGTGTGTGTGTGTGTGTGTGTGTGTGTGTGTGTTCACATGTTTGTACATGTGTGTGCATGTGTGCTTGAGTGTGGGTCAGTGTGAGGGGGGTGTGGGTATGGGTGTGTGCACGTGTGTGTGTTTAGTGGCAGTGGTAGTCATTTTAAAATACTGGATGCTTTGTGCTCTACTACCTAAGCTTCCTGTATATGCAAAATATTAATTTTGCTGAACTTCCTTTGATTTAAAGGAGTTTTTGGATTTAATGATTGTGTGCATTGTAGGTATATACTCCTCTACTTATTACCCAATGTAATTAGTATCTGTCTTGAAAATAATTACCAATAAAACTTAAGCGATTCTTTTTTTAATTATTATTTTCAAAATGTTCCTTGATTTTCTTTCTCATATTAATACTTGCTCATGCATTGTCTGCACCAGTGGGTATTTTATTTAACATGTTTCAGCTTGACTTCATCCTGCAATAATTCCAATGATATTTTAGCAATAATTCATGACATGGTATGGGTAATGCAGAATTTATCCACAGTTGGCATGGTTTGATCACAATGGCAAAGTCTGAGTTATTAAACAAAGTCAAGCATAGATAAGTCCTGTGTTACCTATATCCAGGAGTGCATTACTGCTATCATACAATGATATTATTTAAGAAAGAATAGTCATACCTTTTCTAAAGAATGCCATTGCAGAAAAGAATGTTAGTGTTCCAAGGTATGGACTGTGCATGCTCTGTGCAGATGAGAATGTTAGTGTTCCAAGGTATGGACTGTGCTTGCACTGCTGCAGATGAGAATGTTAGTGTTCCAAGGTATGGACTGTGCATGCTCTGTGCAGATAAGAATGTTAGTGTTCCAAGGTATGGACTGTGCATGCTCTGTGCAGATGAGAACGTTAGTGTTCCAAGGTATGGACTGTGCATGCTCTGCTGCAGATAAGAATGTTAGTGTTCCAAGGTATGGACTGTGCATGCTCTGCTGCAGATAAGAATGTTAGTGTTCCAAGATATGGACTGTGCATGCTCTGCTGCAGATAAGAATGTTAGTGTTCCAAGGTATGGACTGTGCATGCTCTGCTGCAGATGAGAATGTTAGTGTTCCAAGGTATGGACTGTGCATGCACTGCTGCAGATGAGAATGTTAGTGTTCCAAGGTATGGACTGTGCATGCACTGCTGCAGATGAGAATGCTAGTGTTCCAATGTATGGACTGTGCATGCTCTGCTGCAGATAAGAATGTTAGTGTTCCAAGATATGGACTGTGCATGCTCTGTGCAGATGAGAATGTTAGTGTTCCAAGGTATGGACTGTGCATGCACTGCTGCAGATGAGAATGTTAGTGTTCCAAGGTATGGACTGTGCATGCTCTGCTGCAGATAAGAATGTTAGTGTTCCAAGGTATGGACTGTGCATGCTCTGCTGCAGATAAGAATGTTAGTGTTCCAAGATATAGACTGTGCATGCTCTGTGCAGATGAGAATGTTAGTGTTCCAAGGTATGGACTGTGCATGCTCTGCTGCAGATAAGAATGTTAGTGTTCCAAGATATGGACTGTGCATGCACTGCTGCAGATAAGAATGTTAGTGTTCCATGGTATGGACTGTGCATGCTCTGTGCAGATGAGAATGGCTGCAGAGTGCATTGCTGTTTTTTCCCTAAATTAGCCTGCTGCTATATCTTCTGTTTACATGGCATTTGTGAAATACCTCTCTGTCTAGTCTTTTGCAGAATGCCAAGATGCCAAGTTCTCTGTGTTTTTTTTTTTTTTTTGGTATGTTATTTATGAAGGTGTTATTTGCTGGAAAAACACTGAGGAATGGAGTCACTCAATAATGACTGATATGTCCAATCTTGATTTATGCTTTCGGGCTGTTTGTTGGGGCACTACCAGCATTTTTTGTTTGTTTTTTTCTTATTATTCTGCTCCACTGACCATCATTTACTAAAGTCAGACTTTTTTATTGTTGTGTCTTATGATTCTCTGCATATAAGCGTGGAAAAGCCAGGTTTTTCTGGTGTGATTTACAGTGAGCATGCTGACTGGTCCTATTGGTCAGTGTGTGCCTTTTTGAATAGTAAATTAGTTTCTTTACTGAATGCTGTATCTTTACATGGTTTGCTTGTGTTTTGAGCAAAGTCAAAAAATGTGCAAGAAAAGGTGAGAATCAGGCTTACATTTTAAATATCTAAATAACGCACTTTAAAATTAGTGGGAAGAGATTTTGTATCTTCTGGATGATATGACATATGACAATTTTGTGGCACTATTGAATTACTGTAATGGCAGTATCATTGTGTAGTACAATGTAAACTTCTCTTGAGACATGTACAATCACTCCAGATAGACTTTCTGTTGCTGTATGATGGATTTACAATGGGCATTCTGACTGGGTTGAAAAATCAGCATGCACAATTTTCCAGTGCAGATGATCATTTATTGTATAATTTTCCTTGAGGCCTGTCTTAGGTAGTTTTCTCTTAGACTGTGGACATTTGCCTATATTATCTATCGCTGTTGGTGATAGTTGGAGGAATGGGGGTTAGATTTTCTCCGGACACTTTGGAAGTCAAACCTTCTTGTTGAATATGTATTAAATAATGAGTTCTCTAAAGATATTTTGCTAATATATTTTCTCAAAATGTTACAGTGTCTTTGAAAAAATGAGTTCAGGTTTGCATGGTGCTTTTTTCATTTGCTTCTTTTCAGACAATGGTTTGCAATTGAGTGAAAATGTTGAGAAAGGTGGAGGTGAGGGGATGTTTAAACCATTATGTACCATGATGATAATATAGCCTTATCCTACTCCACAAAATCCCTGTTTGTGTTTGTTTCGATGAGTATATTGGACTATAAAAATCCTTAGTAGCAATGTAAATGGAATGCACTCTCCAGTAAAATGGGTCAGGCTGAACACATTAAGTCCTTAGGAATCTCTCAGTATCATTACTTTCCAGGTAATATGCCTATCAAATAGTGAATATTTAATTATGTCCACAAGAATAAACTTGCAGCCTCCTCTGCTCATTCCTCTGGAAGATGGAAGATGTAGTAGTACTTACAAAACAAGAACTAAGGGTTTGCAGCTCATGAATCTTTGGACTGGAGGTGTGCTGTGGTAAAAATGGTTGCCAGATACCATCATAACTTGTTCACTTTGATAAACCTATATCTGCATTCTGGAATAGGAGTTAAGGCTGCCAGACCTATCTCTAGAATAAAATCTCTGTACCAATCAGGGAAATATATAACATTCATTTATTTAAGTTGCAGCAGAATAAATTTGTCTAAGACTTCTGGCTTTGGATATGCTGCTCTCCTGGCTAATAATTTCAGCTCCTGCTCCCCTAATACCCACATATAACCAGTCTCTCCTTTCCCTTGTTTACTCGTACTCTTATTTCCCTTACTCTTGCTTTTACTCTAGTTCTCCTGTCTCCAATATCGACTCTACTTACTACCTCTAACAAATACTTATTTCTCACTCTCCCCTCTACTCATCCACTGTTTAAATGTTTCACTCTGACATTTGCTTTAGAGTGAGCAATCAACTCTTGCACTCAACACGTCAGCTCATTTCAATGCTACACAATATTGTATTTATCTTGTTTTAATAATGGTATAGGTGTATTACTCTGTGTCAGATGTGTATTAATCTATGTATTAATTATATACTGTAATATGTCAGTTTTCACCTTTGTATATGTATTTTCTGTTATTTTTATTTAAGAGCTTTACTCCCTGGACCTCCTTTGAAAAAGGATATATTTATCCAGTAGGACTTTGATGGCTAATAAATAATTAAATAAATAATTATTTCAACACATTTCAAGCAGTATATGAGGATTTTATTTTTTTTTTTGTTATTTAACATTTGTTGACCAGAAAAGTCCGACTAGGTTCCACAGAGCCTGTTTTCAGCAGAGGCCCGGGAAGAAATGCTCCAGATGCATGTCTTTAAAATGTGGGAGGAAACCGGACTACCTAGAGGAAATCCACACAAACACAGGGAGAACATGCAAACTCAGCACAGAAGGCCCCCAGCAGAGAATCAAACCGGAGAACCTCTTGCTGTGAAGTGACAACATTAACTGGTACACCACTGTGCAGAGGATCCTTGATTATTTCAGGTAATGCTATTTAAATTTGCTTCCTCAAAGACTCTAACTCCTATTGTTCCCCACACATTTCTACTTTGCTAAATTCCTGACTGGGTAGACTATGGATATGCCCATTGAAGACTTGGCACTCTATCTTTCATGTTTACATGCCAAATAACTCAGTATTCCCCTTATTAATGTATTTTCAGCCATACCAATTAGATCTGTGTACCCGGAAACATCTTGGAGTTCAACTATACCTTGCAGAGGACCCCCTCCCAACCCTTCTTGGATCACAAGGCTGAGATACATTGTCTCCCCCACTCTGCTCACTTCTGCCAAAGTCCTGTATGTTGTCTGCTTAGTATACAAAGTGGACAGGATGCCTAGACTCGCTCTCCACAGTAGCCTTCCTTTTTTAGCTACCTTCAGTAGTGGATTACCTGCCATTACTCCCTCAAGGGTGATGGAAACTGGTTAATGCTGAGGTTGCACAAGTTTACAACTTTAAGTCCTTCTTGGGATTAGCTTTCTTATCTCTTGTGCTTTGTTTTCATTTGTCACTTCCCAAGTGAGGGCAAGGTTGGATACATGTTTCCTCCTATTTGGGTAGCTCACAGATTTTGTTTTGAAAACATGAAATCAAACACATTTCAGCCAAAATAATGGCACCTGATTCCCATTATGCAACCAACAGTGAAAAGTAATACAATGGAAAAAAGCCCTTTACGTACGTAACCAACAATCAAGTACCTTCACCACTCCCTAGACAATTCTGGAAAGAGATCAATAATGTATCTGCTCATACCATACCAAAATCCAGCATAACCACCCATTATTACCACCACCAACCTGGTCACAGAATTCAGCAATTCACTACCAGTTGACACACTGCAATTCATTTTTCAAACCACCAACACTACAAAATCTTACTGACTTTCTCTCTCAAAAATCACCTAAAAGATCATCTGCACACTACTACACTTCTTCTGCCCAATAATGATCCACAATAAGGCAGTTTACTCTCCTGCTGTATCACGTACACAGAGTTCTCATATCTCTGTAAAACTAGCATATTTGTAACTTGTCACTCTCACAAGAAATCTTACCTGAGATAAGGAAAAAAGTCACCACTCCAATTTCAAAATTGCCAAACCATGCAATACATCATATTTTAGACCAACCTCTATTTTAACACAGTTAGACAAACTGCTTTAACACATATCTTACCTTATACCTCTATCAGAGCAGCATCTTTTGTATAAGTTTGTCTTTGGAAGGTCCTCTCACTGTCATCTGATATGCTCATATTCATGAGCAATAGAAGATCATATTGGGAAGCTCCTCCACTTTAAATGCATTTGCTTCATTCCTCTAAACACCTAAGCACTACACAATCAGCCTACTAGTTTCATATTTATTGCCAGCCTTTTAGCTCTGCATCTCCTAAGACAGTGTACAACAGTTGTCTTACATTCACAGATAATGAGCTTATACTCAACATTAATAATTCCTTCTGTGAGAGGCATCAATGCCAAACTAATTTGGAGGCTTCCCTCTCACATATACACTTTTCCTGTAAGCTTCAGACACTTTCACCACAATGCTTATCTAATCACATTCCAATATATTTCTTTTTCCTGAGGCTATAAAGCTATCATTTCCAGAGCCTCCTAAAAATAAGATCAAGTTTCAGCAAGAAACTAGCTATTCATCTACCTCTTACATATCTTCTCTAGTTGCCTTAAGAAAATAAATCAAATATATCACTTTGAACCATACCAGCAATAAAAATAATGTATTGATGTTAACAGATGCACTGATTCATCACTCACAGAGCTGAGCAAGAAGAGGGCTACAAGTGAGTTGTTTTTTCCAGTGCTAGGACCTCTGATATTATGAGTGCCATAAGAACCCCAAATCTTGAAAAATACAGTTCTGATAGCATAGTGGTGCTTGTGGGAGTGAATGATTTAAGATATAGAATCTTGCTGCATATGCACAGTGACATGTCTGAGCTCTCCAGGCATTTTTAAAAATGTATGTAAGACACTAGTACTGAATGGAATCTTTCCTTCACCTTGAATAATTTCTAGATACAAGGAATTGATAATTGATTTCAATAACTGATAAAAGAGCTGGAATCATGCCAGGGTAATATAATATGTGTCATCATGAGATGACATGCTCAACAGTCCAGCTTGCTTCACTAAGGGTGTCTTTCATATACTAGCTACAGCCTTTGCTGCCCCATTGCCTGTTTTAGGCAAATTCCTGTTAATGGTCATTCCTAGGTAAGTAGCATATTAGATTCAAAATTGAATTGCATTAAGGTGTCCCTCCTTAATGTCAGAAGTCTAAACAGTAAACTGCCTGTTCTTGAGGCATTCCTGCATTTTGAAGACATCCCTGTCACCGTAGTTACTGAAACTTGGCTTAAATGTAAAGAGAACACTTCCTGCTCTATACCAGGATTTGCATTTTTCATACTCTCACATCCAACGGCAAATGTGGTAGTCTCCCATGTTTATCAAGAACATATTACCTATAGGCAGATCCCAAAAGACTCAGGTATTCAACTCAGTGAAATACAGATCACTCTACATAAAATTAATAATCAACTAATAGTTTGTTACAAACCATCATCTTTGTCCATTGATGGCCATGTAAGATTCCTCAATGTTCTAAATGATCTCCCTACTAGCCAAAACTCCCTTATTTTGGTTGGCTTTTACTACCCTTCAATGAACTGGGATTCCTATAAGTCTAATATAGGATATGCCCTCAAATTCCTATATTTAATAAACAAAATTGTCATTGAGCAGCTTGTAAATAAACGTACTACAAGGCACAGTATTCATGACATGATCCTTATAAATATGGTTGCATTTTGCAGTATTTCTGTGGCATCTCCTTCCCCAGTGAAGTCTGACAATAAACTTGTGATCTTCTTTAACATCAAAAATGCACCTACAGGAAACCCCTCTGAATCTGAGAACCACAAACTTGCTGCCCTCAACCTACTATCTGACGAAATATCAAAATTCACTTATGAGCGCACCTCTGCAGACCATAATACAGCAGAAAGATCCAGATTCATGAAAGAATTCTGCACCCATTTACAAAAATGCATTGAGTTAGTAGTTCCTACCAGAACCACCACCAAAAACTAAACTACACAACAAAATAAAGAAATTCCTTAAATTATTTTGTAAATCCAAAATCCATATTCTCAAAGATACTATCAAAAATATTACAAAAAAACTGAAGAACACTATCAGAGCCACTAAAGCAACCCATCAACATACACTGGCCTCTGAAGTCAAAGATAATTATAAATCCTTCTTTAACTATTTTAGAAAACTAAAAAAATAAAACCAACATGCTAAAGTGCTTAGAACATATTCATAATGATGCCTCTATTTTGTCCCAACTGATGTTTCCAATATACTTACAAACAAGTTTAGTGCCAACTTCACCCATGAAAATTCTATTGAAAGCACTAAAACATCCAAATTTCTTATCCACTGAACTGTCTGTGAAGATCATTTAATGAACATGCTAACCAAGACCAAAAATATTTCCTTCATAGGGCCTGATACTATACTTGGCCGTTAGTTAATAATGGTAGACATGCTCTTGCAGATATGCAGTTTAACTTAAGTTTAGCTACTGTTTTTTTTCCCAAGTGAGTGGCACATAGCAGTGGTGATGCCCTTCCATAAGTGTGGCCTTACCTCTGACCTGAGCATTGACAGACCAGTCAGTCTTACAATCCACATCTACAAAGCCACTGAATGTATTATAACTGACCTATTAAAATGTGATATCAAATGTCATGTTAGACTTGAACCCCAATAGTTTGGTTTCGTGAAGGATTGGTAAATTTCCTAGAAAGGGTTGTGAGGTCTGTAGGTGGCGGCCATGCATTACATGCAGCATATCTTGACTTGGCTAAGGCCACTGACATTATTCCTTATGCTGGCATCATGCAAAAGCTAAACGCTGTAAAAAATGGACCCAAATGTGTCAAGATGGGTAGTCAACTTTATGAGAGATAGCTGCCATGCAGTGTGAGTTGCAGTTGCTTCAACAGAAGGCATGAAGGTGAGCAGTGGTTTCTCTCAGGGCTCAGTGTAATGACCTCTCCTTTGTGGTATTTGCTTCTCACCTCAGATGTCGGAGCAGGAAGTCAAGACCTATGGCTAACAAAGTTTGCAGATGATTGCAAATGGGGGGTATTGTTAAGGCACCTTATGACACCTAAACTCTCCATAATTAATTTACCTTAGTAAACTGTTGTTGTACTACAAATGGGCTTGAATTAAATGCTAAAAAGTATAGTGTCATCACTTTTGATAGAGAACCCTCTTCTCATCATACTATCCAGTCAACACACAGGAGTAGTTAGGAGTGCAGGTACTTGAGCTTATGGCTCCTTCTCTTTTGACCATCATGTAACAAGTGCTGTCAGGAAATTGTGTTATTTAGCTCAGCTAGTTGCCAAAGGAATATCATTAAGGTTTAAAGAGGTAATCACTCCCTTATACTTATCATTGATCATGGTAATTATAGAGTATACTGCCACCTTTGGGATGTATCTCACTAAGAATATCAAGCATTTAGAAAGACTCAACAGGTTCCTAACCAAAAGGATCACAGACTTAATAATCCTGAGCTACCAAGAGAGGCTGAAAGCTTTCTCCATACCTCTACTCAGTGTCTTGTAGACTTTTGAGGGGAGATCTCTGTCTCACTGGCAACATAATTAGAGACCAAATTGTCCTGGCCTCCAGTTTTTCCACAAGTCCAATATTTTCACCACTACTAGAACCAGAGATCGAAATCTTCATCATGTGTTACATAAAACATGTTGGAAGGCATAGGTTTATAACCCAGCACTTCCTGAATGTCTGGAATAAATTTCCTCAGCATGTTAAGTAGAGCAACTCACCATCTTTCTTTGAACATAAACTAGCTGATTAGATGGGTATTCCCAAATCTACTTCAGTACTGACAAGTATGGTCCTCCTGGAGTAAGGAAGTGCTGCCTGAGGAGGGTAATGGCATGGCAAGAATGGTCAAGAGACTCACTGGGCTTGGAATATCTATGAATCTATAGACAATCCTCTCTTCTCATCAATGCAGCTTTATCAAGACTCAAACAGCCCTTCATACTTGAACTGAATCTATACTCACCAACAGCATCAAAAGTCTCTCTACAGAAATCTTATTCACTGACCACACTAAACCTTTGACTGTGTTACCAGCATACCCTTCCTCAACTCATTAGACTGTTCCAGTTTTTGATCTTCTATAATGGACTGGTTATCTAGCTACATATCCAACAGAATCTTCTCAGTTAAATATAATGGCTTACTCTTGCCACCACAAACAACAGTAACAGGTAGGCTCCATTCTAGCTCCTGTTCATTTTAGCATCTTCATCAACTCTATATAAACTGATCAAAAGACAACTAGTGTCATCCTCTATCTTCTGCCACTTCTCTAGTGCCTGCAGTACTATACTATACTGCAAGAACTCCAACATGCAATCCTATCTGCCTCATAAACAACTAAACATGAACCTTAAATTACTAAACTAATGCTAACAGGTACCTGAAAATAATTAAGAAATTGCCACCTCTCCCTATCTCTCATCTCATGACACTCTGCCCATTAGGATTGCCACCTTTTTCAAATGCTTGGTTGTTACCGTGATTCAAATTTGACATGACTTGGCATATCAGTAACATCAAATCCATATTAAGCAACACACTCTTTGGATACGATTAAATCTAACACATTTTAAGCCCTGTATTTGGAACTGCAGTTGGGAGAAACATTCTTCAAAACCAACTACAATATGTTCGATCATTATTGGGTATTCTTCCTCAAAGAACTTCAAAGGCTTACAAGCCCTCTTTAACAAAATCTGCATGTTTATGCTACTCTGTCATAAAAATGAACACAACTGTAACACACTGCAATATGCAAAGTGACTCCCAGTAAAAGAAATGGCAGATTTATTATTCCTCCTCTATCTGCCCTGTTCATAAAACTTTGCACAGTGAAGCCACAATCCCACTAGTCAATGGACTTCATTCAAAGACATGCCATAGCACCTTTGCTCCTAAACCAACAATGCCCAAGTGCTAGTCAGAGCAAGAAACACACTTTCCTTCACTAACTATATCTTCACTCTCTTCCACTGATGATGATGACGATGATGCTTTCTCCTCACTAGCACCTCTACCAGCAGAACCCTGTAACAAATCTGCATATAGAAACTTCTGTGAGAAATATTAATTATTATCAATATTATTATTATTATTATTATTATTATTACTGTTGCAGTAATAGTTCTACAAGACAGAGAAAGACAGGTGCATTTTTGCATTTCTTGATCTATTTTAATTTAATTTCAGTAGTCTATATCTGCTTTAGCTAAGGTCTTTAAGTCTATATTAGTGATTCCACTACATAATAGCACTGCATTTTTGCTGTTTTAAGTGGTCTAACATGTTATTAAGCCCTGGTTACATTCTTGTGTACCGAGTGTATTTTAGGTTACTTTATGACTTGTCTTTGCATTGGGGCAGTTTAAGGGCAGTCAGCACACGGTTTGTTTTTTTACTGCAAAGATTATATTGAATTTTTATAAAACAGGAATCTAAATTATTGTTACATAGGAAATTAACCTATCTTATTGGTTAACAACACATATAACAATATAAAAAAGTGTAACAAACCAACAATACAAATTATTTACATAGGTGCCTAGGTTAAAGACAACAAAGAGTAAAAAAATAAAACACACAAAAAGAAGTCTTCAAAGTATAATATGAAATCATACAGTAGATACAGTAGATAAGACATTCTTACTTACTTTGGTCTGGGTACACATTGTGAAATAGTAACATTAAACAGAATTAATGATTTAGACAACTGAAACTTATTATTAAAAACTGTTTGTAAAAAGTAGTTCACTTTGTCCCAAAATACTTTAAGCAACTGACAATCAAAATCATATGTTGCTAGTTTGCCTTTAATTTTGCTTTACACCTCCAACAATCCATTTCTTGTTTAAACATTAATCCTAACCTATGTGGTATCAAAAACGACCTAGAAAGAAATTTCAATGCAAGTAACTTCCATTGGATTGACAAGGATGTACACTTAGGAGAAACATGTATCCATCTTTTTTTTTTCATTTTAATCAGGAGCTGTTATTAATTAATTTGTAATAATACCAAAAATTCTCTTTAACAATTTTATAAATTTTAGATAAGTAGCCTTTTCCCCAAACAGCATAATTTGTTAAATAAACAATATATTCAATAAATTTAGGAACCTTTTGTCTAATGGTTGGATTCATTAATTCTAATTTATTTATAATATATTGCCTTGAGGGGTTCATATTAAAACCCGAATGATGAAAATAGCGAACGGTGCTTCATCGACACATATTCAGCAAAAGTTGAAAATGTCAAAACCACAGAACAGCGATTTCTTTCCTAGGGAAAGAAATCGCTGTTCCAACCCCCCCCCCAAAAAAAAAAAACATTAAACACTTCCAAACACATACACACATACCCTAACCTTAATTATACCCCCCCAAAAAACAGCAAACAACTAAATACACATATGCATGTAACCCAAACATACATCTAACGAAAAAAAATAGTAAACATTTTAAAACATATGCACTTACCTTAACCTGCACCCTAACCCTAAGGTCAGTAACTCTCGCACATTTACATAAACAGTTCCAAACACATACACACTTACCTTAACCCTAATCCTACCCCCCAAAACAAAAGTAAACAGCTGAAAACACATACACATGTAACTCAACCATAACTCTAACACAAAATAAAAAACAGTAATCACTTTCATACATATGCACTTACCTTAACCCGCACCCTAACCCTAAGGTCAGTAACTGTTGCACAATTACGCTCGGGAGCTATACCGGACAAGGGACCACACTACACTTCAGAACAGGCAAAGCAACAAAGCGGTTAAGCGACTTCTTTCCCAGGGAAAGAATTTGCTGAACAGCCGCTTCACTGTTTTGCCGGTTTGCCCTACATGTGTTGACGAAAACGCATTTGACAAAATGCATTTTTGTTGTTCTAATAGGAACCCACCTTGAGTACTGTATCGGTAACCACATAGCACAATCTAGATCAAAATTATGCATAACTTGTCAGATTGTTAGAAGTTTTCCAGTATGTTAAAAATGATCCCCAAAATTAGTTCCTTTTCCTTAGCTTTAATTGTGGCCACATCAAATGTATAGATATAATCCTTAGTACAGGCAATGAGACATAACAACAAAAGACCATGCCTTAATATCTGGATTCTTGTTTAGATAATCATTGAATAGTTTTAACATTTCAGTTATAAATTTAAAACATATGTTTCTTTTTATTAAAGGCTATGTATTCTCTCACTAACCTGAAGAAATTATTGGAAATCAAATCTGTATACTGTTGTGACACTGAATGGCTTGACTGCAACCAAATGCTTTCATGGATTTGTTTCCATCTGGCTGGATAAGAGGTGTTCAACCACAAAGATAATGTCTTTATAGCAGATGATAAGGCATAAATCTCTATATCAGGTAGATTTTTACCCCTTGCTACCCAGTCTTTTAGGTGATGATTAATAGCTATTGCGGGTCTACTATTAAACCATAGAAAGTTTAACATCAACTTGTTAAACTGTTTTATATATTGTTTAGAAGTGGGGATAGAAAATGCTTGCATTAAATATAACAATTTCAGAAAGATAATCATTTAATTATGTATAATCTGTCCTCCATTGAAAAGAAGAATTTATTCCATTTTTGTATGAGACATTTTATGATTTAAAATATTAGTATAGTTAAGAGATAGTGTCTTGCTTGTATTTTTAGTTAATAAAAGCCATAACTGTTTAATTTTATTATCAGAAACAAGATATTAAGATAATTTCTTATTCAAATTAATTCTGTCAAAGTTCAATAACAAAAATGTAGTTTTGTTTCCATTGAATTTAAGTCCAGAGACAGACTGAAAGTGCTCAACTGACTTCAATAAAGCATTTAATGAGTTAACATTGTCATTTAGAATAAGCAGGATGTCATCAGCAAAGAACTGAACCTTAATTTCTAGGTTATTCTCAATCTGTAGTTTAATGTCTGAATTCTTTCTAATATAGTATGCAAAGGTCTCTATAACTAAAGCAAACAACAGAGGAAAGACATCCTTGCTTTGTATCTCTAGTAATTGATATAGATGTAGAGAGACATGACCCGATCTTAACATATGCTGAAGATTTCTCATACAGTGATTTAATTACCTGAATAAACTTAAAAGAAAAAAACATATTTTTCTAAAGCTATAATTAAATAGTTCCAATCAGCTAAGTCGAAGGCATTGTTTATGTCTAGACTCACTAGGGTCATGCTTTTTTTTGTAAGATTTACATAGTCAATTACAAAAAACATTCTTTTAATGTTGTCATAAGTGTTTCTGTTCTTAATAAAAACCTGTTAGATCTTCATCTATTAATAAAGGAAGCAACTGCTTAATTCTATCTGCATGAATTGTCATGAATAGTTTATAATCAAGATTCAAAAGAGATATTGGTCTATAAGAGGAGCATTCAGCAGCACTTCTTTCAGATTTTAAAATAGGTAATAATTACTGTATACTTCCAAGATGGAGGTATATTTATACTATCCCTTACTAAGTTAAACACCTTTAACATCAAAACTAAAGCTTCCTAGGGCAAACGTTTAAACATTTCTGGTATAATATTATCCATCCCAGGTCCTTTATTAAGCTTTAATTTATTAATGTGTGACTGAAGTTCAGACATTGTTATTCGTTTATCAGTTAATTTAATATGCTTATCCTGTAACTTTAATTTTTATATTTGTCTGAAGAAAAGTACTTCTTATATGTTGTGTTTCTAGTTTAACGCTTTGAGAGTTAATATTATGATAGTGTATTCTAAATGCCTTTAATATTCCCTCCAAGTCTGACTTTCTTCCTTAGTATTTATATATACTTCCTTTATCTGATGTGATTTTTTTTTTATCTTCTTAGTTCTATTGGCTATTCTCTTCTGATTTATTGGATTCATTGTATAAAAAAAAAACAAATCTAATCTTTTCTAAATCAATCATAGTTTTGTGCTGTAATATTTCTAAATATTTTTTATTTTTAATTTCCAGTTCCTTAGTTAAATGCGTCATTCCTTTTTGAATTTTAAGTTTTAACTCATCAATATTTGTTTGCAACTCCACCATTTCTTTAGTCCATTTCTTCCTCATATTAATGTACCACATTAAAACATTCCCATATAAATAAGACTTCAATAAGTCAAATACATATATCTCTGATGTGACTCTATTTAGGTTTGTCTCAAGAAAGGAGTATATTTCCCTAATATAAAATTCCTTAAAATCTTTTAAACTAGTTATGTAAGATGGTATTCTAGTAATAGGAACCTTTTGTCTTGAATCTACACCTAAGTCAAAAGTAAATGCATTATACGTTGAAGGGGGACATGAAATTAGCTTAACCTTGTCAAGCTTTATATTTAGTTTTCTTGATATGTAGATATTATCAATTCTTGAATGAGAACCATGTCTATTTGAATAAAATGTATAAAATAGTAAATCTGGTTCAGCACAGTCATTTATGTCAACTAGATTATAAATGTCAGTGAATTCAGTCAATGCCTTTGAGGTAGCTGTTTTCCTATGTGTGTTTATAGTGCTATTGTCAGAATCATCAATTATGCAATTAAAATCTCCAGCTAGTATTATATTTCCTTTTAAATACTGTAATATCTTCTATATGTCGTTTGACTACCTTAACTCCTAGTCCAGGTATTCAGTAAAGATTCACTAAGGTATATATTTTCCCATCCAGTTGTAAAGTAACCAAACAAAACATCCCTGATCTGTCTTGAAAAATATTTATAACTTTAGGCATTATGGTTGAGTTCTTCATCTGAAGAAGTCTTGGTAGAAAAAGATGAAAATGCGGTGATAAAGTTAAGCATTTATGTGTATTGATTTAATAATGACTGGTGTGATAGTCAAAAATTGGTTGCTTCTTCTGTATGCCTTTGTTACACATTTAGAGGTTGTTTGAACTGAGCATTTTATCTCCTTTTTGTGGTTATACCTTTATAAATTTCTTTAAAACAAACTACCTACTCCTATGTGATACATTGACAAGCTTCAAATCCCTACCAACCCCAGTTAATTCAACTGAATATGCAGAAATGTATACCACCACACTATGCCAACATATAGGCAACTAAATAGACGTAGCCATACCCTGTAGGAATAAGTGCAGACAAATCCCAGAAACAAATCTTCATGGTGGAACCATAATATCAACAGTTTTACAATAAAAAGAAAATAAATTTGACCAAAAGTAAGATGCGTAATTCCTGTATGTTAGAACCCTTGTCACTGAAATAAGCAAACAACTCAGGAGTTTAATAAAATCAACCAAAGTCAAGTTTGAGCCTAAAATAGCAATAAAAAGGCAATTTTTATTTATGTTCATAATCTCAAAATCACAATGCTGCAATTCATTGAGCTGACCATGATTTGTGTTACCTTCATTAAGGCTGAAGGTATAGCTAACCTACTGGCTGATAAATGTATCTCTAACTTTACCCCTCTCTCCCCCCTCTGTCTGTCCCTCAAGATATACCTGAAACTGGTTCATTTCCAGCTATCACACGAGACCTAGTCCTAAAAGTGCTATCAGAGTCTAAAAATACTGCATCAGTGGGTCCTGACAATATCGCTGGATGCATCTTAAATAGCACAAAGCACAATTTAGCTACACCCGTAACAGCACTGTTCAATCTCCACCTCCATACAGGTTTTGTACCAAGCAAATGGAGAACAGCTACAGTCATTCTCCTGCATAAAGAGGGACTACCAAAGATCCAGACAATTACAAACCCATATATCTGATGATGCCTCATCTGAAAATCCATGGAAATACATCATGGAATTAATCAATTAGGACATAGGCAACCTCCAAACACTAGACCCATCTCAGTATGGATTAATCAAGAGCAGATCATGCTTACTCAACCTGGCAGATTTTTTTGAAAAGGTCACCAGAGCAATAGATGAAGGCAAAATGGTTTACACCACATACTTCAAGCTGGCCAAAGCTTTTAACACAATTCCCCACTCAGGCATAGTAAAAAAGTTAAAAAATCTGTGAATAATCCCCTATGTCACTCACTGGATTGCCAAGTGGCTTACAGCTAGGATGCAAATAATCAAAATATGGGACATTACCTCCACAAAGTGACCATTCAGCACTGGAGTCCCCAAAGGTTCTGTGATGGGGCCTGTCCCATTTGGCACTTATCTTTTCTGAAGTAAAAGCCATACTAAATGGCTCTGGCTGACTAAGTTTACAGATGACTGCATGTAAGGAGCAGTCATTGAATCCTCAAATGACTTAGCCACCCTGCAGGAAGGTTTGTCCCAAATAAATAAATGGTGTCAAAATCATGGTCTGAAGCTAAATGCCAAAAAATGCATTATTGTATCCTTTGGGAAGTCATCTACCCAAGGGGAAATGGCACATTGACAATATTCCCCTAAGAGATGACACAGTTGTTTGGGATCTGGGGAACATATGTAGACAGTGACTTAACTTTTGACCAGCATGTGTCTATTGTTGTAAGAAAGTCCTTCTATATTGCACAACTTATAAACCAAGGGATTGTGTATAGCTCTCGGGGTGTCATTGCCCCTCTTTACTCAGCCCTCATTAGGCCAATCATGGAAAACAATTCCCCCTTGTCATGTATCTGTCCAGACACATCCAACAACTGGAATGTTCACAAAGATACCTTATTAAAAGGATATAAGGACTAAACAATGTGCCCTACCTGGACCAAGTTAATGCTCTGTTACTATCCCTGGTTTCCTAAAGACTGTATAGAAGTGACCTGTGTCTGGCATACAAGATATTCACAGACCCATTACTGATGGAGTTACTGCATATCAGTAAGTCAAATGGCATCAAAAATACTGAGTATAGGGAACTAATCCTCTTCCGCAACATTAGCAGAATGCTTTGGAGGGACAGGTATATTTCGCAGAGGATACTGCTGCTATGAAGCAGTCTTCCCATCTACATGAAACAAAGTTCATCCTTGTGCATTTTCAAATGCAAATTAGATCTATGGACAGGGAAAAAAAAAACGTGCCCAGGGGCAGGGACTGCCCCCTGTACTACTAATGGACTGATGCAGGTCCTAAATACTTTATCCTATGCATGGGTGCATTCTAATTATCTATAGTATGATCTCACTTATTTTCATTACGGGTTGTTGTTGTGTCTTTTGGCTTTTCCTGGTTAGGGGTCGCCACAGCGGAACTCCGGTCCGCTAATTATTGGCAGTAGATTTTCATGTGCCGAGTTGCCAGCCCTGATGCAGAACCTTCAACGAAGGTATGCCCATTCACGCATGTCTCCACACAGAAGACGCTCTAGCTGAGAATCAAACTGGACAACGTCTTACTGTGAGGCGACAACGCTACCGCAGCACCACCACCGCAGTTTTATTTTCATTATGGGTAATATATAATTATTGACTATGGGATGAGTAAGGCCAATCTCTATCCAAATGAGGAAACTGGCTAGGCTTAAAATGTCTTGCAAGGGCAGCTAGCCTAGTACATACCTATGAGCTTATGGCCTATGCACTCACCTTAAATATAGAGACACAGGCTCATGCTTCTCTCATTCCCTAATTGCATAAGCACAACTGACAATGTACAAATCTGCTGCATCCATGTTCATGTTATGCAACATCATTATATATGTTACTCCAGCCTAGACACTATTACAATGTTCAAATTGGTACTTTACCCTTCCCACTAACTGTTCCCTTACTTCCATAAGCTCTCACCTTGTACTAGTCTTTCTCCCACTCTAACCTTTTAACCCTTTCACCAATTAACCCATCACAACTTACACTCCTCTGCTTAACACTCAACCTTTTACACCAAATTAACAGCCTTCTAACTTTCTCTACCACTCCGTCTATTTTATATCTTCACTACACATATGTATATTTGACACAATTTCACTTTGGTCTTTACTGCTTAGATAATGCAGTTCTACACATATTAATATTGTGTTGTATTACTTGTTGCTAATACTGTACAATTAGCCAACCATGTTGTGTGTTTGCTTACACTGCTATAATTTTGTTCTACTTTTTCATTTTTCTAACTTAGCTCCAGAGCTGTGATTGAACTTGGATCAGCATATATCAGTCTACTACTCTGCTAAAAATTCAAAATTAAAAAAAAAGAAAGAAAATAAACTTTCTCACAGAGATATTAAAGTTAGTAGACCAGCATCATAACCTTCAATTAAAGACACTTGACTGGACGTTGGGCATGAGGAAAGCATGAAGTGTGATTTGGGGGTGCAACACATCTTATTGCACTGCAGTGTAGGCCGTGGGCTAAATTAGATTTACTTCACAGGGAGACAGCTTAACTGCAGATTAATCTCATCCCTGCTCTGGTGGATTCATGAAAAAAGGAAACTCTGAAAAGGCATTATATTGGGTCCTATATGAAGAAAGCTGCCTGAACTCATAGCTAAAGTAGCTTTGATTACCACTAAAAATCATGCCTCTAAACGTGTGTCTCCTTGGCAATTTTATTCAGGAAATCCAAACGAAAGAATAATAAACTGTCTGCTAAATGAGTCAAAAGATGTCCTGCTGCTTTAGGAAAATTTTTGTTTCAAAGGAGTCACATTATAACTGTGAAATATTCTACTGTAAGAAAGCATCGGTTAATTAAAAGTAGTTCACAGGAACATCAAGTAATAGTTCAAGGTGAGGTAACTATAGAAACCACTAAGTCTAATTAAATAATCACAGTACAGTTGCTTAGGCACTAATCAGCTGCAACAAACTGAATTATCGAACATGAAAGCAAAAATGCTACAGTTGCCATCAAAGGGACACCTACTAACACATAATGGAAAATAAATAAATAAATAAATAAATAGCCACTTAACAGCAAATCATCTAATGCTAATTATGTATGAAAGTTTAGTCTGAAGTAATTATTTTTTTTCTGCAAATATTGGCTTGTTGTTAGGTTGCTCACTTTTCTGTGAAAATACATACATACATATATACGTAAATAAATAACCCTTCTTTAAGTGCTTCCATTCATAAAAGTGAATAGAAACAATTTACATAAAAGTTAAGTTATCTAACAATGACTTTGTCATAACAAGACAGGCCTTACTAATATATCTAGACTAACAGGCAAAACACTTTAGAGGATAAATGGGTATATTTTCATTATATAGTTAGAATTCAAGAAAACTACTTTGAGATGATGGTCCAGAAGAAACATTATAGGTGGGTCTGTATACTACATACAAACCATGTAATAAAAGTAACTAGAAGACAACCAGACCCCAAAGCAATTCATGTTTCGGGCAATGCACTGCCCTGGATGATTCCCCTCTTAAGTGCTGTGGTCATAACTCCAAAAAAGGCTTAAACAGTTCTCTGTGCTGAGTATGCAGCTGAAGAGGTATGTAAGCCTTCTAGGGTTGTCCTTTCACTTGTGGTTTATTCCATAAAATGTTTCCCTGTCATTATGACAAATATAAGGGTTTTGCAACCCTGCACCACCTTGGTGATGTATGCTAATCCTAATCTTAAAATTTACCCATCCTGTAATGCCAGCCCTGCACCTTACCTTACACAAAACATTTATAAAATAACTATACAAGGTACATGGATTCATATTATTCAGAGCAACTTGCATCCACAATACTAAATGCACTCCCTTCTTTAGCCTAATGCTAATCCAAATCTGAAAACACTCCCACGCACTCCATACCCATTGCACCATCTCAGACAGAAAAATGCTTCACTTAATCTAGCAACAACCCTTAGCTCTTACACTAACCCTAACCTGTAAATGCTCATGGACAAACATTTGTACCATTATATCTAAAACTTTCAGCATTTGATCCAAAAACAAACCAGCATTAGACCAAATTACCACACACCATATAGAACATACACATCCCTCAAAATCTATTACTTTAGCAACCACTACTTACCTTCGATGTTTACCATTCAATTAAATTATGGTTTGACCCTTTGGTATAAATATGTATGTGTGTGTGTACATTTATATATATATATATCTATGGCTCCCTCATGAAATATCGCCACTCAAAATACTGAGTGCTCACAAGCTGAAAAAAAAGGCTAAAAACATAGCAGAAAAGCACATCTCAAAAATCGCTCTTCTACTTAAAACATTTTTATCAGTGGGCAAGCCTCCACCCACCCCGACTTTATATATATATCAACTCTGAAATCGCCATACCTCAGTGAAAAAAGAGAATATTCTGAGAAATGACAGCTTGGATTTAGTATATGCAAGTCCATTATTTCTGTCATTCAGTTTCTATGTTACAGGACTCGCTGTAGCGGGTCCCAACATTTCAAATGGCTTTATATATATATATATATATATATATATATATATATATATTTTTTTATATATATAGATATAGATATATAATTTGACTGAATCACAAATCAATGAACACAGCTGACTGAAAACTCATTTGACTGGATCACCCCCCCCCCCCCTCCATGTATAAAAGAAAAAGCACCACATGCACACTGAATCAGTTAATCAGTTTTGGCACACAAACAGAAGCATCTACAGATCTGAGAGTATGACATGACAGTGGTCATTGCCAATCCTGACATACTGTTTTGGCCTCACTTCCCTTATAGCTTCTATAATCAGAGACAATGCATCACAGTGTCTATAAAGTTCTGTTTGTTTCTGTCAATTGTGATTTAGTTGAGTTTCCTGTCAGTTGTGTGATGCTACTTGTGATTCATTTAAATAACTTAGACCCATATGTGTGTGTGTGTGTGTGTGTGTGTGTGTGTGTGTGTGTGTGTATATAGCTATGTATATGTATATATATATATATATATATATATATATATATATATATATATATATATATATATATATATGTGTGTGTGTGTGTGTGTGTGAGAGTGTGTATATATAGCTATGTATATATATATATGTGTGTGTGTGTTTGTGTGTGTGAATGTGTAGATAAACATGGGTTCACTCTAATATATCAAACTGGCACTTTATCGATCACTGTTGTATTTACTCCAGATGATTGAAAAACAGCTGACTGACAATATATATATATATATATATATATATATATATATATATATATATATATATATATCTAAAGTAGTGGGGTTTTGAATGTGCTGAGGGGCTTGCACCACAAGAATTGTTTTGTTTGTGTGATCTGTGATTCTGTTTTGCAGCATGCTTTCTTTGCTGTTGATCTTTTGACATCAATGACTTTTTGTTAATGATGCAAGTCAATCTACTGGTACTTACATTAACTTACATATACCTATATATATATATATATATATATATATATATATATATATATATATATATATATATAAAGAGAGATAGGGGTTTAAATTCATGTAGCTGTATATAAAAGTAGAGGGAGAGGTTTGCATTAATTTCATTAAGGCTGCTTGTGTAGAATGTAAGTTTTGTCGCATGTTGATGAACTGTGTATATCTGAGTGCTACTTCATTGGTGGTCAAACTGTGTGCTTGACATGATGCAGGTATTCCCAATTAGTGTGAGTCAATGACAGTGTGGAGTGGATTTAGGGCTAGAGTCAGTGAGCAGGAGGGGAGTTTAGGTTTAGGAGTCTGTGTTAACGCATTTGCTATGTCAATCATCACAAATTTATTTCACACACAAGCAGTAGTCAGAAAGTTACTGTTCCAACTTTTGTCACACAAATGTAATCAGAGTTTAAACTGAGTAAAGAATATGCACATTGCAGTCATCCACAACCAGCCCATACATTATTTAGTGACTGTAGTTCTCATTGCTGTATTTGCTTCCCTACTAGGATAAAAAAGCTTCATATTACCACAATCCTTTAGTGTACTTTAAACTAGCAGTCTGGTGCTCTCCACTACAGTATTTAATATTTGCTAGCTTTCAGCTTATCTTCCCATGAGGTCACAAACAGAATGATGCAACACTACTCACTTGGTGAGGGATTTGTTTATTTTTAAATAAAGACATTTTTTATGTAAAAATAAATAAATAAACAAACATATAAAAGAACAGATAAATAAAGCAATTGCCCCAAAGTAAATAGTATCACACCGGTCCATACTGTGCATGCAGAAATGGCTGACACTGTGAGACTACAGAGGCAGATACACAGTGCATAACACTATTTTTCAATCACATGTAAACACAGTTCATTAAAGATTGTTATTTTCAGCACATAAGCTGTCTAGAATGAGTTAACAGTGCTGAATATAACAGAATGTTTTAATATTAAATTAGTTTGTTGGCTGATCTTGTGAGCATTGGGAGCTGTGGGCCCTGAGCATAAACTAGAATTTTTTTTTATTATAATTTGCCACTGTCAGTGGGACTTTTGACCATTTTTTTAAGCTGAATAAATTCCTGAGAATGAAGAGCTTGTATGCATGTGTGTATATGTGCGTGCGTGTGTGTTTGTGTGTGTATGTCTTTTCGCCTGCTCCTCACTCTAATCTTTTTTTGAAGGAGTACTGCCAACCATCAACATTTATTCTCCTTTCCATAAGGAACAATACTAGTAATTAGTAATAGTAATAATACAGCACCACGATCTGTTGTCTGTGTTAGTAATCATGGGATACATGATGTTAAATGACTAAAGCTTCATCATAATGCAGATTGGTTGTCTTATTTTGCTGATTCACTATTTCACACAAACTTGTTCACTGTTAGCAGTGAGATCACTGAATTGTGCTAAGGAATTTTCTCTTCACTGCCTGTCATGTATTCTTGATGGAATTTTATTTAGAAATGCAAGGGGGTGGGGTGCAGCACTCTCATGAGAAGGTGAAAGTGGCTTGATCCCCAAATGTTTTGTTTTTTTTTTTTTTTTTTTTAGCATTTTCATTGAGGAGGACCTTGACAATGTTTTCCATCCTAATTTCTTCTAGTGAAACATTTTTTGATATTTAGCCATGGCTCTGTAATCACTACATCACGGATGGAACATTTTTCCTTTATCTGAGTTGGGTCTGGCAAATCCATAGATAAGCTGCATTAGTCTAATTTAGTTTTAAATTTCCCATAATTGTCAGGTTGTTCTTGATTCAGCGTTAGAGCACTACAATAATTATTTCTTTGAAGAGAAAATATCCCATTCCATGAAAAATAACTTACAGTAGCTCATCCCCTAAAAGCAGTTTGATAGTAGTTAAAATGGATCCTCTTCATTAAAGAAGCAGATCATATTGACAAGAACAGCTTTAATGCAGTACTTGGTTTTAACTAAAAAAAGCACACTCCCAGCATGCTGTTAGTTCTGTTATCCAAGAATAAAAACATTTGTATTTTATGATGCTGAAAAGATACAATTTATGGTTTAGCCATGGTGCCATTATAGTAGTGACATCTGGATATTTTTGTACTATATAGACTTTCAATTATAGTCATTTTCAGTCAATGTCACATAATCGAACAGCCACATCATCAAATGTATCATCTCGTTGACAATGTCTGACTGAGATTGCGTTATGGTAGGGATCAGTAAATTTGCCCTTTTCCCCACTGTAGTGCGATCTTGGAGTTGGTATATATAATTATTGGGGATGGATGGGGGTTGACGGCCTCCATTGTCGACGAGATAACGTTCGACAATGTGACTGTTCGATTATTTGAAATAGACCTGTTATTTTTTGCTGAGACTATTCATATTTAACAACAGAAGTTTAACTCTCCTGTTCTAGCTATTCTGGAAAGAAGGAGGGCAGCATAACAGGGTGAACCAGTAAAAGAGGGGTGTCACCTAGTGCTGGGAATAAGGGTTATCAGTCCTGGACTAGGACTTGACATCTTCACACAACACTATTGATGGGATGGAGTGAAATGGCAAGCTTCATTTTTTTATTTTTGGAGATTGGTGGGTGAGTGCTCAAAAGATGATCACTAATTTGAAGTTCTTTGAAAGAGACTCCCACCACACATGCTGGGCAGCATAATAACAAAAACAAAAACAAAACAAAAAAAATACCAGCTTTAGCTATTCCACTGTCAAGATTACTGCCATTTCATATAAAGCAAAATCAGTCAATTAAGTACAAGGTAATAGGCAAACAAAAGGGGACCTGCTCCCAGAGATGGCATCCTGAAGGAACCAGTTTGAAATCTTGCTGCCTAAAAGGGTGGATGTAAACAAAAAAGTCATAGGTTCATATGAGGTTACTAGGCTAGAGTCATTGAGGAGCTCTGTTTCATGTAACTTGGGAGTTTATTCCAGAGAAGCAGCAATCTCTGGGAGATATATCTGTCTCTCAAGCAAGTTCTGTTTATTTCACAGGCTTAGTTGAGATGCCTGAATTCAGTGACTCTTGTTCCATTTGATTTGTGGATGTGCAGTACTTCCATTAGGGCAGGGTCATAGACTGCTCTGTAGGGTGGGCACAAGTCACTTCTCAGCAGCCTGTAGGATCCAGAGTACAGTAACAGTTCTTTCAGACTTTCCTTGTAGGTCATATTTTGAAGGACCTGACTTTACTTGGTGATAAACCTCTGTGGTCTCTCCAGCTACTGTAGGTGTTTGATGAGGTACATGCAAAAGGAACATTGTACTCTATTAGTGGTCTGATGAGGGTCGAGTACAAAGGAGTTATAACATGCTTAGTCTTGGATGCAATGCCCTTACTTATGAGATGTGCAATATCGAAGGCTTTTCTTGCTACTGTGGACACATGGTGATAGAAGTTTAGATTGCTATCAACCTGCATTCCTAAATCTCACACCACTGGGTTTGAGCCTGGGGAGGTGCTGTCAATATTGTAATTTGCAGGGACTTCCTTTTTGCCAAAGCGGATAATTATGCAATTTTTTTTACTTTAGGTTTAGTCCATGGCTTTGGCATCAATCATTTGTCTGTCTTAGTCCCTTTTGTAATATATTAACTTCATTTGGGGACTCAGTGATTGTGCCCAGTTTGCAATCATCAGTGAACCTGGAAAGCCACAGACCATCTACTTTTGCCTGAACTTCTGAGAAATGCATTGCAAACAGTAGAGGGTCTAGCACAGATCCTTCTGGTATGCCATTAGTAACTGGTCTACTGGTGGAGGTGGAATACCCAACTTTGATAGTATGTGTTCTGTCAGTGAGCCAGTTGGCTACCCATCTAGTGATGTATAGGTTAATCCCCAGCTGGGTACACCACTGGTAAATGGTCTATTGGTAGAGGTGGAATCCCCAACTTTGACGGTATGTGTTCTGTCTGTGAGCCAGTTGGCTAACTATTTAGTGATGTATGGGTTAATCCCTAGCTGGGAGAGTTTCTCAATGATACCTGAGTGAGGGATTGTGTTAAAAGCCATGCCTAAGTCAAGATAGGCAGTATGTACTGTTTTGCCTTCATCCAGGGCTTCGCTGACATTCCTGTAGAAGTCCAACAGATTCAATAAGCATGATCTACCCTTAAGAAAGCCAAACTGGATTAGGTCAGGAGTTTGAATGTTGCCTATGTCCTTATTGATAAGGTCCATGATGATTATTTCCATGGCCTTGCAGATAATGCTGCTTAGGCTTATGGTTCTATAGTTCCCAGGGTTTGTTTGTTGGACTCCCTTTATGCAAGTGGATTACTGTTGCTTTTCTCCACTCTGCTGGAACAAAGCCAGTGCTCAGGTTATGGTTAAAGAGCGTGTCAAGTGGTTCTGCTAAGTCTTGTTTTAGATTGTTTAGTAAGTAGCCTGGAATGTTAACTGGTCCCATAGAGACCATGTTTTTGGCCTTGGAGAGAGCAGATATGACATGCTCTTTGGAGGTACTAGGTTGACGAATGGTGTCAGGCATGCTTTGGGGTGTGGCTGGTGGGGACAGGGGGGGGTGACAAAATATGTCAGCTAGCAAGTTGGCAATTTCCTCAGATTCAGTATGAGAGGTACTATCCACTATAGGTTTGGTACATAGCTGGCATTCCCTTTTAGAGTTTGAAGTAGCTAAAGAATGCCTTATGATTATCCTTAGCTTGGGATGCTAATTTAGCTTTGTAACTAGATTTAGAGGACTTTACAAGATATCTGATTTGCTTGTTCAAGCTGTGGATGGTATTCTTCTTCTGCTAAGTAAGTTCCCTCTTATTCTTAGCCATCAGTTATATAACCTATATATTCTTCAGGTCTAGCAGGGTGGCCTGCTTTTTTCTGAAGGACCTGGCTTTGATCCAGTCAGGTACAACCGAGTCTATACAGTTATTTAGATGGTTATACAGGGCATTTCTGTACTCCTCTGTATAGCAGCCATTGTTTGCTGTGTTAGCAAGGGGGAGGGTTGAAACTTTTTATGCCATCCTCTAGTAGGTTGTAGTTTGCTTTGGAGAAATTTTTCTTTCTTTTTGCTCCTGTGTGGGTGTCAGGTCTGATTGTTACTTTGAACGAGACAGATTTAAGATTTGATCTTACCAGGGAGAGCAACCCACTAGGAGTAGTGCAGTGAAACCCCATGTTGATGATTTCTAAGTGTAAGAACTTTGAGCCTCTTTTGGGGGTGCAGACTAGCTGTTCTAGGGCATTTGTATTGACAAAGTCCTTGAACCTCAGGATGAGCATGCTTCTGCTTGTGTATGTTGCCCAGTCAATGGAAGGATAGTTGAAATCTCCCATGGCCAAAGTGTTTTGCTGTATAGTGAGTGACTCTAGTAAATTCAGGTAGGCGGCATGCTTCTGTTGGTTCATGGTGAGGGACCTGTAGCTAGCAAATTTTGTGGTAGGGTGTTTTACCTTTAGTTAGTTGGACCTGAGTAGCTCAAGGGAGTCATACTGTTTAACTAGTCTTAAGATGTATTTGGCTTTAATGAAGATGGATACACCTTCACCTTTGGTTCTTTCATGGCCATTTTAGGGTCTGAATGTGTGGAAGGCATTGCAGCCTTGCATGGCTAGGGTGCTCTCTATAGCCTTGAACCATTTCTCAGTGACTGCACAGATGTCAGCATCTTACAAGATGTGGTATGTTTCCAGAGAGTACAGTTTGCTGTTAGGCTCCTAACATTAAGCAGCATAACCTTGAGTTTGCTTCAAGTGAATTTTTTTTACATCAGAAATGTTGTTGTTTTGACATTGCCTAAAAAAGGCACTATGGGGGAGGCAAGTGCCTTTGCCAGTGTCCCAAAGCCTAGATTTCACAGGTGAAGACTATCTCTGGCAAAGCAGTGTGCTCTGTCATCCATGTCTTTCCAGGCTGACAGATACTGGATCCCCCTGGAATGACACCATACGCTACTCCAATTGTTGAAGTCAATCATTTTTTGCCTATATTCTGGCATCATCCTGGGTGAAGGTAGTATGCTGCTTAGGACTAGGGACATAGCTGCCTGGGACACATAATCTGAGAGTTCAGGTATGTCTTTCTTCATATAGTCCAGAGAGAGACATCTCAAGTCATTCACCCCAACATGTACTATGACAGAGTCATAACGGTAATTGTTGTTGAGTGACTTGAGTGTATGCATGATTTGAAGGTTCCTGGCACCTGACAGGCTGATGAC
Organism: Protopterus annectens; assembly: GCF_019279795.1. NCBI lineage: Eukaryota > Metazoa > Chordata > Ceratodontiformes > Protopteridae > Protopterus > Protopterus annectens. The sequence goes on along the minus strand of NC_056732.1, from coordinate 430,812,431 downwards.
CATTACCTTCTTCTTGTCCATTCTGGTGAGAGGGACATCTGTGTGTCTCACTATGGACTCCCTATGACCAGGGCATTTGGTTTTCAGGAGATTAACCTTATGGGCTTATTTGCTGAGACAATGGTGTATGTGTTGTTATGTGTAGTGGATTCTATCTGCTTTGCAGTGTGTGCAAGTGGTTTACTCTTGGGAGATCTCTCATCAATTGGTGGGCTTCTATTCAGTACCTCCAAGTAAGTGGGTTTATGTGCTGTGACCCTGTTTTGAGTAAGAGGTGATATGTGTGTGTGTGTGTGTGTGTGTGTGTGTGTGTGTGTGTGTGTGTGTGTGTGCGCGCGCATGCTGACAAGTGGTTTGATGTCCATGTTGCTGTTACATGAGAGAATTGATTCCATATTCATTGTGTAATTACACCTCTTACATATTGTGTTTGTTTTAGGAGTAAGTAGTTGTCAGTACACATGAGACCATTACTACATTGCCTCATGAAGCCCATGTCAATCAGGCTGGTTGGAGACATGGTTGGAAAATGACTGTCCATTATGAAAGGTTTTTACCAAAACTATTATTTGGGAGTGGGCTAGTTTGACCAGATTTTGTTCTAGGATTAACAAAGGAGATTATTCTATTGAACGCTAGGGGTGAAAACTATGGCAATGCTTCTCAGTGCGCAACTGAGTTTCTCACAATCCAGCAGGAAAGCTTGGGAGGGTTCACTAACAGATGTCTAGGAAAAAATGATCTTTCAAGGCGTTTGCATATATACAGGGCACTGCAGAACCCAGGTGTGCACTGCTCAACTATGCACAAATGCAAGGCTTAAATATAGGCAAAATGAAACACTTTTAAACTAAACTACCAATGGGAAACCACACAATAAGCTTTCCTCCAGTAATCTCTAAATCAGATCAGGCTCAGACTACACACTTCTGCCACAAGGTTGCAGGCAAAGTCCTCCTAATGTAAGATGGCTGGAATAGTGCTCAAGTGTAACAATACAGTCTAGTAGTACATCCTTGAACCCCTACTATTCAACATTTTCACAAATAATCTCCATCTCTCCTGTCCTAAGTCCTCCATAATTCAATATGCTGATGATTCTACAGTTTATTTCCACCTCTGACAATCTCTCCGACCTACTTAACTTCACCAAAGAATCCTTGCACTTCGTAGAACATCCAGGCAACTCCTTAACTCAAATAAAACCAAACTCCTCCTCTTCCTCCCAAAATCTCTCCAACACCTCGAATCTACCTTTACTGTCTCCTCCCTTCACAACACAACTATCAAGGTTGAACCCCACAATAAACTACTTTGACGACCAACTAAAATTTGATTTTCACATCCAAAACACCATCAAGAAAACTCATCAGAAACTTGGCCTTCTGTATAGAAAGAAAAAATTCCTGACAAATGAATCCAAAATCACCCTAGCCTAAACCTATCTACTACTGACTTTACTATATGGCACCCCAATCTTTACTAACCTCCAAACAAATCTCTTAAAAAAAACTTGAATTCACCTAAAATAAAATAGCTAGAATTGCTGCTAACCAACCCTGCAACTCACATCACTGTCTATCACTAAAATAACTTCCGTGGCTAGAATTGCCCCACCAACTCCTACTGCCTCAATTAACTTTAACTCACTCTATCATAAATGAGCCCCTCTCATGTTCTTCTCTCTCCACTATCATCTCACTTTACATTCCTAACCGTATACTCCACAGTTCTGAAAAACACCTACTGCAGGTCTATAAACCCAATAAAAACATTACAAACTTCTCTATGGTTACTTACTTGTCTCTGCTTGAAATAAACTCCCCCACTTAAGACCAATTCCTAATACTAATCAGTTCAAAAAATACTAAAATATACTCTATTTCACTCTAGGACTTGCTCCTGCTATGACCCTACTTAATAATTATTTCTTATTCCCCTTTTTCCTTCTACTAAACTACCTCCTTTCAGTCTGTACTTTTCATGTAACCTTACTATGACTTAGTCATTATGAGTTTTTACCAGATAAAATTACTGTGACTAGGTGACTACAAGTATGGAGAAACTTACTCATCTGTTAGCTTGTAAAATAGAACCTCTATTTGTACACTGTTATCCCTGCTTGTTTATTTGTGTCTTTCGGCTTTTCCCGGTTAGGGGTCACCACAGCGGAACTCCAGTCCGTTAATGATTGGCAGTAGAGTTTTACGTGCTGGCTTGCCGGGCCTAACGCACAACCTTCAATGAAGGAATGCCCATTCATGCATGTCGACACACAGAAAACGCTCTAACTGAGAATCGAACGGGCAACGTCTAACTGTGAGGCGACAACACTACCGCAGCACCACCACCGCAGTTACTGTTATCCCTGCTTGTAAAAAATATAAATAAAATAAAATCTTGTACCCACTGTGTTACTTCTTGCATATGCTTGTTTAAAAACTAAATATGTGCACTGTAACCTTGACTGTTATTATCTTGTACATATTTGCGTTAATTTCTTTTCTTGTTATACTCTGGAAAATGTTATAATTTGTACATTTTTTATAAATTGTAAGTTTCTGGAGCTTTTTTCCTCAGGTCTCTGCAGAAAAAGGGTGCCTTCCCAGTCAGAATAACCTGGTGAACAAATGTCAAATAAATAACTAAATAAATAAATAAATACATTCTAGATTCAGCAGATCAGAATCTAGTGTATGCTATGTACTAGCTACTTAAAGCATCAGTACAGTTTTTTTTAAAGTGAAGAAAATACAGTAACAACCAGCAAAACGAGGCAGCAAAATGATAAAATACAGTCAGCAAAGTGCAAAGGAAACTCACAAGGTGCTTATTATTTCAGTTTTAGCAGTGGATGATTTGGAATTCATCAGACTCCCTCCAGACCTCTGGCAAAAGTTGCCAAAAGCTGAGCAGCTCTAGTTAAAAGAGTGCAAACCTATGCAAATGCAAGGCTTAAATACAGATGAATTTAAACACTTTGAAACTAACCTACCAAAATGATAAAATGCAGTCAGCAAAGTATAAAGAAACCCAGAAAGTACTTATTTTTCAATTTTAACAGTGGATGCTTTGGATTTCATTCGTAAAATCAAAGCCCTAGAACCATGAGAAACCACAAATCACAAGTAGCTATTACAATAACCATTTATTTCACTTCACAGAGAAGTGCAATACATGATTATTGTAATAGCTACTTGTGATTTGTGCCTTCTCATGGTTCCAGAGCTTTGATTGTACTATTGTCTTTATTTTTACTGCTTCTGGAGTTGTGCTCTGGATACTTTTGTTGCATTGATGCTTTGGATTTCAGCAGAATCTTTTCAGACCTCTGGCAAAAATCAACAAACATTGAGCAGCTCCAGTTAGATGACCCACAGCAGTACTGTCTTCTGCAAAAACTGGCAACTCTTCAAGCAGCTGTGAATAGTGGAAGACTATGGAGTATTTCTTATATAGGATTTTAAACTGGAGAGGTTTGATTATATAAAAAGCAATGGGAACCATGTTTGTGAGTCTTTTATATCAGCAGGATATAAGACATTTACACAATTAATCCCTCAGGCCAATCAGATAAAAAACAATAAACTTTCTACCAGCAGTTTCCAATTTGGATGGGTTGAATTCAGCTCTGCTGTCACCAGAGTATGGAAGAACCCTCTTAATGTAAAACAATCTGGTTTTGAGCTCAAGTACAGCAACAAATGCTTTTCAGCAAAAGTCAGAATTCATGTATTATCAGGAATCCTTGCAAATAAGGTCACTAACCCTGTGAAATGTTCAACAAAATACAGAAAAAAAAGTGCACAATGTAAGAGAACTACAACAACAAAGAAAAACTTTGCAAAACTTAGAAATATTTTGGCAGATTCAGGAGAATTTTTGCAAACACAGAACAGCTTTTGCAGTACCAGAGGAGGTTAGGAAATATTAGAATATTGCTAAAACAGCCTAAAAGCATTACAGTAACAAACCAATGACATTTCTTTAACAAGTGCAGGCTGAAAACAGTGATAAATTCAACTAAATAAACAAATGCAGCACAGCTAAATAGCAGTGAGACAGTTAGATAAAAAAAAAAAAATACTTATATCAGCTTTGTAGGTCCAAATGATTTTAGAAACAATGCAAGTCTTGTAGTCACAGATGTCCAAGCCAGGCACAGGGAAGTTCTGAATAAATGAGCTGGAAGTCAGGACCATGCACTCTGCAGGTTGAAATAAGTTGGGATATAGCCAAGAGCAATTTATTAAAACACATGCACAGTAAAAGCCAGAAATAACAGTGGCTAGAAAATAGCTTAGTTGTGATTTGCAAGAAAATAATTTATTGTGTTGCTTACCTTATGAGTCCAATACTGACTGCACTACTAGCAGATGAAGTAAGATAAAAATAATGGGGTCAGCTTTAAAATAGCTGATACCAGAAAATTAATAGTTATTAAATGCAGGGCCAAGCTGCATACAGACAGATGAGTAGCCTTTAAGACGTTCTGTAAGGAAAAGGTAATTAAAGAGTTTATGAGGATGAAGAGGAGGAGATACATGTAGAGCTAAGTGATGTGGTATATTACAAAGCTAGATGACCTAAAATGTATGTCAGATGAAGTGTACATTTGTGATGCTCTTTTAAGTGGGTGCTTTCAGAAAACAAGAGAAGTGAGAAGTATTTGGTTGTAATATTATGTCAATAAAATAATAAAACCTTCTGCAGTTTGTCTAGAATCTTTTTCAAAAACTGCAACTAAAACAGGCCTCAGGCTTTTTAAATCATGCTTAGTTGTTTTGAATAGCTATGATTTCATTGCACTGAGCTAAAGGGAGCAATATGGATGTTTTGAATGAAGTCAATTATGTCACAGGTTTTAAATTGGATAGATAGACTTAGTAAACCATTCATAGAGTATAAAGTTTCACTTGCTGTAGGTCTTTGACAGGGCTGAATGTGCCAGTTTCTGAGATGGTAATTGATATTAAGTTTAGCTAGACATGCTCAGTACTTTCTGTACTACTGAAGACAAACCCAGTTTTATTTAAGGAAGATGTCCCCAATAAATAACTAGACATAGCTCTAGTAATGACTGTTACTCTAGACTCTCAGAATAAAACTCTTAAGTAATGACTTTCTGACCAATCAGTGCTTCACTGTTTTTCTTGTTTATCAGGAAACTTACACTTAAGGCAGCAATTTGCATTGTTAGCAGACCTCCCTACATATTAACTTATGTCAGTTTACATATTAATAAGTGTCTGAGGAAATAATGTTTTTCAGGGTTAGATCACATCAGTTCATTAAGGTTAGGGCAGACTGCTATAAAATTACTCCTTTACACAGGTTTTGAGAACTTTGGGAATAATCATTTTGGCAAATTAGGTTGATCTAATCCATTATGAATACATATCTTAATCAAAGGTAGACTTAGAGATGTGTCAAAAGTGGTACGGTCTTAGGTCTTGAGGCCAACAAAATGATTTTACTATACAAACTGACAGGGTGGGGGGGTATCACTGCAGTCCACACTTAGGGCTATGATTCTTCTTTCCAAATACAGACAATGTAGTATTAATGCATTCCTATTGTTCTGTCTAAAGGATACATGTGTGTCTCTCTCTTTTATTATAAAACTAATAAAACTGACACTAAATGTCTAAAAGTTGCAGGCTGTGAGACAGAATGTATTCATCCCTGCCTGAATACACATAATCCAGTCTTTTACCATTGCTCAGGAATAATTAATTTGCTCTTATTTTCCTGATTTTCCAGCCAGTTTTGTTTTCTTATACTGTTTTAATTTTCTATCATCCAAAGAAACTGGAAAAACTGCACATCCCCATTTGTCAGCTGCATAGATACTTTTTACAGTACCTGGTAGTCTAAGTGCCTGTTCCTTGCTGTGCAGTTATAGAACTTGGCTCTGCAGTTATTTCTGTTTTTTCCCTCCCCTTTTGTACCTCACTCCTTCTACTGCTGTCTTCTTCTGAATTTGCTGAACTCTACTCAGTTATAAATCTCCTTTCCTTCTAGCTGTTCTTCTGCTAGACCTTTCTTTTTACCTTGTTCTCTCCCTCATTAGAGAATTTGAATTGGCTTTTTCCTAACCCTACCTAAAAAGTAGCTTACCCCTGCCCTCTAATCTTTGAAATTTTACCATCAAAACAACCTCAAAATTGTATTACCTATAGCATACTAACTTTAAAATGTGTAATACAAAATGACATAATCTAAAGGCTTCACTTCCTATAGAATGAACCTACAATCAACTGAACGCATAAGTGAAGTTAAATAATTTTTTATCTGCACTTTTATCAAATAATACACGATTTAAAGTAATTTGTTTGTGTTGCATTGAGCAATATCTAGCTGGAAGTTGTGACTCTGTTTTTTCAGTAGGTCTTATACAAGTGGTATTTTCAGTTAAGGCTTGTTAAAAAACCTGCATAGCCAGTGATAAGTGAGGGTAGTTTACTTCATTGTTATTCAGTTTCTGTCTTATACAAGTGGTACATTGAATTATTTTCTGTTTAAACTGTGAGCTTTGGCCAGCTAAGACCTGCATACACTCAACTGAACGCATAAGTGAAGTTAATTAAATTTTTATCTGCACTTTTATCAAATAATACACGATTTAAAGTAATTTGTTTGTGTTGCATTGAGCAATATCTAGCTGGAAGTTGTGACTGGGTCCTCACCCACCCTCCCTGTTTTTGTCTTGGTGTTAATCTTGGTGGCTTTGAAACTGCCTGCCCCTCTTGTAAATTTGCACTTGGATACTCCTTCTGGGCCCATCTCATTTGCTCACTCAAAAAAAAAAAAATTATCTGCTTTTACTGTATTTGTGTTTCTTCCTACTTTATTTTGCTTTTGCGTCATCTTAAAAGTACTCAATTGTATTTATTACTGCTTGGTGTAACTCATTCTAAGCCTTTTAGTTTAAGCACTTGGGCTTCAGACCAATTGTTTTACATTAAGAAGGTTTGTGGTCTGCACTGTAGTGGCAGAACAGGTAGCTTACATCCTTCTAAGTTGGGAACTGCTGATTGAGGGCTCAGTGTCTGTTATTCTAAAAGTATATTAATTCTGGTTTAAGCACTTGGGCTTCAGGCCAGTTATTTTACATTAAGAGGGTTCGTGGTCTGCACTCTTGTGGGAAGAGAGGCTGGACTCTGCTCTTCTGAGCTGGGAATTTCTTGTTAAAGGCTTATAGTGCCTGCATATTTGAGCTGCTTCTTACTGAAATTGGAACACCTTGTTTGCTGCAGCATAGACTAGATCCAGGCCTGCTGAATCTAGCTTTGTTTGTATGCTTTTTGTTTGTTTGCTTGTTATTTCCCTGAAGCACTAATTCCACCTAAAACGCGGCTTTTCAGCGCTTCTGGGGATCCCTAGTGATATCTGCATTGCTTACTGTACTTATTTCCTTGTTTCACTTGAAAGAAAGTTACTGTTTGTTATTTTTGCATTTAAGTTACCTGTAACACATTGCATTTAAGTTGCCTGGTACTTGCTCACTAAAGCAATTATATACGTCAGCACTAAAAAATTTAAAGCACTACACCCTCACAAACTTCCCTTGAGTACCTTGTTCCCCGTTGGCCCTTTTTTTCAATTATAAAGGAATTCCCAATATGATTCTAGCATGTCCAAAGGTCAGTTGTCAATCTCCTCTCTGGTCCAGCTGGTGAATCTGGGAATCTTGAGGCAATGTTACAACTGCCTCATGAAGACAGACAACCCTCTCCTCCTCCCAACAAATTCCAACACATGTGATAGATGTAACCATATTAGCAAACTGGAGGCTAAGCTCTCTCAACTCAGTACTGGCGTAACCAGTCAGGAGGAGAAGGAAACCACACTCACTACAATTCCAGTCTCACATAGACCTACCACGACAGCAAACCAAACACATAAACACACAAAAACATACTCGGAGGCTCTAAATAAAAATCTGCCTAAGCAGCAGAGACCTCCAAAGCAGACACCCAAGCAACCGCTACCCCAAAACAAAACACATGCAACACATAGCTCACAAAGCCAGTGTGCCGAACAGTCACAGCCCTTAAGGCTAAACAACACACCTGATACACTTGTAATAGGTGACTCTATCGTCAGGCACACTGATGTCCCGCTCACCAGGCTGAACAAGGAGAAGGTCATGGTGAGCTGCCTGTCGGGTGCTAGGATCCGCCACATAACACAAGCACTCAGGTCACTCCAAGGCAAGTACAAATATGACTCAGTCATTGTCCATGCTGGTGTGAATGACCTGAGACGTACCTCCCTGGACTACATGAAAAGAGACATAGAGGAGCTCTCTGAGCATGTAGCCCAGGCCGGTATGACCCTGACCTTGAGTAGCATCTTACCCTCACCAAGAATGATGCCACAATATGAAGACAAGATGATCAATTTCAACAATTGGCTTAAGTATTGGTGTCATTCAAAGGGGATCCAATGCCTGTCAGCCTGAGATGACATGCTCGACAAGCTACGATGCTTCGCTAGGGACGGCTTGCACCTGTCAACCCTGGGCTTTCGGATAGTGGCAAAGGCTCTTGCTACCCCCATAGCGCCTTTTTTAGGCAAGGCTCAAAAGACAAACCCACCTCCATAGGTATCACAAGGGATAAGAAACTAAGAGTAATGCTACTCAACGCCAGAAGTCTAAACCTCAAGATGCATGCACTCGAAACTCTCCTTAGCATGGAGAACATCGATATCTGTGCAGTAACAGAAACCTGGTTCAAGGCTCCCGAGAGCACCCAGCACTACCAGGTTATACCTCATACCATGCTTTTCGGCCCCAAAACTTGGACTGAACCACAAAAGGAGGGGGAGTATCAATATTCGTCAAAAATACCCACACCTCCAGATTGGTGGCACAGCATGAAGCATCAGTGACTATCCATGTGTAACAGTGGGTAAAACTGCCTTCCAGTTTATAGCCTGCTACAGATCACCCTCCTAAACCCAGGAACCCCACGCTGCCTTCCTGAGAACACTGGAAAATATGAAGATCTCTCCAAACACCATTATATTGGGCGACTTCAACTACCCAAACATAGACTGGGAGCATTACTCTAGCTCCAACACCCTAGCCCAAAGGTTCCTAGAATTTATAAACTCAAATGCTATGGAACAACTTGTTACAACTCCCACAAGAGGGGAAAACATACTGGACCTGATCATCACCAACATGGGGACTCTATGCTCCAGACCAGAAGTGTATCCCTCAGTGGTAAGATAAACTAATCTCACTGGATATTCACATCCCGACCCCACCCCCTGCTCAGAAAACCACAGTGAAAAACTTCTCTAAAGCAAATTTCACACTCGTCAAAACCGAGGTGGAATCCTTCAAAGCCCCCAGGCCTGTGGAAAATATGGCCCAGACTGCAGAATCCTTTATAAACGCATTCTATGAACACCTTCAGGAACGCATGGATCATGCAATCCCAAATAAAACCAAGACCCAATCCTCCAAAGGCAGACGTCCTGTCTGATGGACCCCAGCCATAAACAAACTATACAATAGAAGGAGGAAGCTACTACATGATAGAGCAAAATCCCAAAAAGGGAAGGCATCTCTGATCAGTATTAGCAAAAAACTACGGGCACTCATAAAATTGTCTAAGGCCAGCTTCGAGAGAAAAATTGCACAGGACACTAAGGATAATCACAAGACTTTCTTTAGTTATGTTAGGAACCTGGGTGGGAATTCCCAGATATGCTCAGAATTAGTCCAAAATGACAAAAAATACACCAAACCCACAGACATTGCCAACATCCTAGCTGACAGGTTCAGCGCAACCCCCCCCCCCACCAAAAGGGCAAATATCTATCCCAGCAAAGTGCTGCCCACCTGACATCTCAGATGCTCAGGTAAGAGCCGCCCTCTCCAAAGCAAAAAACACAGCATCAATGGGACCAGATGGCATCCTGGGCTGTGTCCTACATGACCTCCAGGAAGAGCTAAACCCAAATATAAAACTACTGTTCAATCTCAGCCTTACTACAGGATATGTGCCCAAAGAGTGGCGTACAACAACAGTGGTCCCTCTCCACAAAGGTGGTGCCTCAACGGATCCTGGAAACTATCGCCCCATAAGCCTGACTAGCTTGGTCTGCAAAGCTATGGAAAGGATCATCATAGACCTCATAAATAAAGATATTGGGGACCTACAGACACTTGATCCTACCCAGTTCAGCTTTGTTAAGGGCAGATCCTGCCTCTTAAACCTGGTCGATTTCTTTGAAACAGTCACCAAGGCCATTGACGAGGGGAAGGTGGTCCACACAGCCTACTTGGATCTCGCAAAAGCCTTCGATATAATACCCCACTCGGGCATTATAGATAAGCTCACCAGCTTAAATATAAACCCCTATGTCACTAGATGGGTTGCAAACTGGCTCAAGGACAGAACCCACATGGTTAGAATTGCTGGAGCCATGTCAGACTCCAAACCAGTTACAAGTGGCGTCCCACAAGGCTCAGTCCTGGGACCTCTCTTGTTCGTTATATATTTCTTGGAGGTACAGGCCAACACGGAAGGACTGTGGCTGACCAGGTTCGCAGATGACTGCAAACTGGGCGCCATAATCGACTCTCCAGCCGACACAAGCATCCTCCAAAAGGGCTTCATAGAAACAGACAACTGGTGCCAGAGCCATGGCCTCAAGCTAAATGCCAAAAAGTGTATAGTCATCCCCTTTGGCAAAAACCAAGTGCCCACAAATTACCACATAGGTGGTAATCCATTAAGTACGGAAGATGTAATTAGGGACCTGGGGACCCAAGTTGATAGCAATCTCTCATTTGACAACCACGTGGCCAAAGTGGTTAGAAAAACATTTTATATAGCCCACCTAATCATGAAGGGATTCACATCTAGATCAGGGGAGGTCATTGGGCCTCTTTACTCATCCCTCATCAGGCCCATAATTGAGTACAATGCCCCTTTTGGGATGTACCTTACCAGACACCTGCAGCAACTGGAAAGACCCCAAAAGTACCTCACCAAGAGGATCAAAGGGCTCAAACAGATGCCATATGCTGCCCGGTTAAAGAAACTCCAGCTCTACTAAGAGGCAATCTGTGCCTGACGTATAAAGCCATGTCCAACCCGGAATTAATGGACATGCTGCACCTCAGAAAATCCAAATCCCATCGAGCTACACGGTCGAGAGACTTGAAACTCAGCACTGAAATAAATAGGACATGCTGGAGGGACAGATTCATAACCCAGAGGCTCCCTTCACTCTGGAATAAAATCCCAGTCCAGGTTAGGCAGAGTCCCTCATTGACTCTCTTCAAGAGGAATCTTGATGAGTGGATGGGGGATCGTAGGTTTACCCCGGGTACCAGTTCTGTGTCACTGTTAGACAGAGGCACAGTATACTAACCTCGAAAAAGGGCATTGCAAAATTAATTTAAAATGGGTGGCGAAAGCCAAATACACTCTGGCTAGGCCTCTAAATGCCCTAGGGCAGATAGCCTAGTATGAACCTATGAACCTATGAACCTATAAGCTAACAAAATTAAATGCATAAAAAGTGCCATAATACCTATCTAACTGCTTTAAGGCAGACTAGAAAACTTTGGGATTTGCAATAGCCCCGCTCCATTCGCCCTTGCTATGCTCGGGCTCACTGCGAACACCTCACTGCCCCCAATTCTCACCTGCCCCCACTACCTCTACATTTCTATCTGATTAGCCACTCCCCCACCCACTAGCTCCTATCACATCTTGCTGTGATAATTATTCCCCACCCAAACCCTCTACCTATATCTCACCAGCACCTATCAACTTTCATCTGGCAGCCTCCCACCCCCTTCCAATACAGTTACCTAACCACACTATCTTCTGTTACTGCAATTCCAGGTATAACAGTTTCTTACCTCTCAAGCCTCATCCCAAACAATGTTGCACTGCTTTTTACTACCCCTCCTATTAGCCCCATACTTCCTTACCTTATATGAAAATCAGTCTTTCACATGACTTCAAGTTCTAAAGGCCCATACTATCACCCAAGTTGTCAATCATCCCACCTTCAACCATACTTACACTACCAGGACATATCCAACATCTTGTTCTCACTTCCTACACATCAACTCTAGGAAAATTAGCACTAGAATCAAACTCTACCACAAACTTGTAGACAAATTCCTGAAACTTCTCTCCAAGCTTAGGCCTAGCCTATTACTTGGTGGAGACATACACCCCAACCCTGGCCCATCCACCTTAGACATATACTTCCCCTCTACCTGTAACCTAAGCTACAAACCTACAATTTCCAGGCCATCTAACTCTCTCCTAACCTGTCATCTTAATATTAGAAGCATTAATAACAAGGTACATGAACTGCATGCACTCCTTGCTGTTCACTCTCCCGAGATTCTCTGTCTATCAGAGATCTGGTTAAAACCTACCACTACAGACAATGAAATACTACCTCCTGAATATAACATACACAGGCTGGACTGTGCTTCCAGGAAGGGGGGTGGGGTAGCTATACTCTATAAATCAGAGCTGAATGTAACCACAGATGTAGTACAACCACCTCAGATTAACAACTTAGAGATTCTAGCCACCAAACTGCAACTTAACAAAAGTAAATGCATTTATATAATCTGCATACATATTCCCCAGGTAACAATATAGCTACACTTGAAGACACCTTACACTAGATATCTAGTCACTACCCCCAAGAAACCCTACTTCTCGAAGACTTCAATATAGACTGGGCCACCTGTTCATCAGAATCCCCAACCACCCATATTAACCTACACTCATTTACACAAATCATTAACACCCCTAATAGGGTAGGTAAGCCCAACCAAAAAGAAAGCATACTTGATTGGGTACTCATCAATAGTCAACCCCATCTCTACACCTCTGGTATCCTCCCCGATAGTCTAAGCGATCACCATCTCACATGTATAATTAAGCACAAAGCTATCAATCCCCAACAACCCTTACTAAGAAAAGAAATGTTAGAAATAACAAAAACTTTGACTCAGCCAAATTCCAACAGGAACTAAAATCATGTAATTGGTCTATTTTAAAACTCCTCCCCTTAGAGGAAGCAGTTGTGTACTTTAACAATAAATTCCTTGAGATCCTTGACTTACACACACCTATTCGCTCACAAAGAACTAAAGCAAAAACTGTACCATGGCTTTCAAAAGAGACTAGACTCAAAAGCCTGGGCTTTATGGCATTCAACTAAACACCCCCAAGATCAAATTAAATACAGGCAACTTAGGAACAAAACTAAAAAATTCATACTACAAGACAAAAAACAATACTACTGCAAATTACAGACAGAAAATCAAAATAACCCTCAGAAGTTTTGGGCAGGCTTGAATAAACTACTACACCCTGGACAAACTACTACCCCCCTCCCAGTTGCCACTACTGATAAACACCCAGAGGATATTTCAAATAGTTTTAACCAATTCTTTACTGAGACAATTCAGGCCCTAGCCAGCCAACTACCTCCTAGCTCCCTTGGCCCAGAAAGTACCACCTCTAGAAACCTACTCTCATTTAGTTTTCAACCTGTCACCACATCACCTATTTGAACCCTAATCAAAAAACTAAAACCCACCACACTATCGGCTGACCAACGTCCTGCTAATTACCTACAAAAATCAGCTAATGTTATTGCATACCGGGTATCGATACTTATCAATCGAACCATAGAAGAAGCTAAATTTCCCACTATCTGGAAAATATCCTATGTAATCCCACTCCATAAAGGAGGTAGCTCTACTGAATTCTCCAACTATAGGCCTATAGCTATACTCTCTCCACTTGCAAAGATTATGGAAAAATATATTCAGAGACAGTTCATGCACCACCTAATCCATAAACACCTCATGGCAGATACCCAGTTTGGTTTCAGACCTCACCACAGTACTACCTCAGTCCTACTAGCCTTTACCAACACCATAAACCATAATCAAAACAATAACCATATTTCGTCAGCCCTCTTCTTGGAACTCTCCAAGGCATTCAATATGGTTGACTACCAACTATTAATCCACACCCTGCAAGCACTCAGTCTAGATCCTAAAGCCCTTCAATGGTTTAAATCCTACTTAAGTGGTAGACAGCAGGCTGTTCTTTGGCAGAATAAACTCTCTAACCTACTACCTAACACCCTTGGAGTACCACAAGGCTCTATACTAGGGCCCCAGTTATTTTCCATTTTCATCAATGATATGAGTACTGTCATCCCAAACGTCAGCTGTATCCAGTATGCTGATGACTCTACCCTGATTTGCTTGGCCTCATCCCCAGTGGAGTTACAGTTAGCCACCCAGACCACCTTTAACACAATAGAAAACTGGCTTTCCCAACGATGTCTGATTCTAAATCTTAAAAACAAAACAAAAATGCTGTTATTATTACCTACACAAAGGTCTACTGCCATTAACTTTATAATGAAAGCAAATGATGGATCAATAATCTCCCCTGATCTCTCCACTAAACTATTAGGTGTCATTATTGATAATAATCTAACATTCAACCTACATGTTAACCAATTAATTAAAACCATCAAAAAAAAAACTAGGATCACTTTACAGAATAAAAGCATTCCTAATCCCCCCAGCCAAAGTTGCCATAGCTTAATCTCACCTTCTCTCTACTCTTCTGTATGCATCCCCTCTTCTCTCAAATTTTAACAAGACTGTCATGAACAAACTCTCAATCTGTTATAACCACATTGCCAGGTTTGCCACTAGGCTGCCTTTTAGGACACATCACTGCATCAATCTAATCCAGCTTGGATGGCTTGAACTACCCAGTCTAATACTATATAACCAATTTGTTATGGCCCATAAAATCATATAAAACCCTAACAATACCCCTGCACTTAAAGATCTTGTCACTCTCTATAATAATCCTAGACTGCTGCGTTCCTCCAACAGACTACTTATTCAGATATGTAAAACTAATAACTCAGCCCGTGACTCACTCTTCGTAAATTCTGTAGATAGATCGTGGAACTCTCTACCAGCTGATATTAACTTACTCTCTTCACTTGGTCAGTTCAAAACTAGGCTCAAACACCACCTGGGAACAAACTGGTTATGTCACTGTATCAAGCTTGGTTAACCTGTCTCTGGAATGTGTAAATCTGCTAGGTAGCCTACTATGTAATTTTATCTGATTCTCTCGCTGAATTACACTACCTGACAAATTGTTATAATGTTTGCTCTTCTAATCACTGAAACTATTCTATATGTGATTTGTATTGTTTACCCATCTACTCTCTGTAAATAATATATTTGTTATTTGTAATATGTGACATGTTAGGATGATTTGTTATTCCATAGAGCTTTTCTCCCTGGGCCTCCTCTGAAAATGGACATGCATCCAGTCGGACTATCCCGGTCAACAAATGTAAACTAAAATAAATAAAAATAAAATAAATAATTCTTTTTAAATATCAGTTTGTTAAGAAATGTGATACCTATGTTGTTTCTAGTAATTATTTATTAATAAAAGTGTTATTAATGTAAATATTTATAATATATACACTGAAAGGAAAAAATTCAACCTCACATAGTGTTATACAATGTTAGGAATACATTGAATCATCAAGATAATCTTATATAATTAACCCATTAAGAGTCCTGGTATTTTAATAGCAGTTTTTCAAAGCTAGCCCAAACACTAAACATCTTAGTATGATTTATAGATTTTACTCTGATCACTTCTCTTTCAGTTTTACATAGTATTGCTGTTCAATTTATAAATTCTTGAATGTAGGAACTGAATTCAATTTCCAATTCTTTGTAATAAGTTTTCTAGCTACTGCCAGAAGACTGCAGAATGCATTTTGTTGCTTGGCTTTTACAGATAATGGAAGCAGAACATTCATTAGTATTATTGACTCTAGTCAAAGAACAATAACAGACCATAACCCCTTAAAAACATATTCATCTCTTCCCAATATGCATTTCATTTTTTGCAGTCCATAAACATGTGTCCAATCAGCTTTGACACATTTACTACATCTCCAACATACTGAATTAGTCATTTTATTAATCTTAGAAATTTTACAGATGGTAACAAACATTCTGTGTATATATTTCCACATAAACCTTCCAGTATAAACTTGAAAAAGTTTGACTAACTGATTTAAGAAACAAAGTTTTATTCTTACCAACTATTGAGTCACTCAATCCATTACTATATACAAAGTTCAGGAATTGTGCATCAAAACAATTATTATTATTTATAATTAACTTATATAAGTTGGATAAGCTTCCTTTGTAGGTCAATTTACCGTTGATGGTAGCATTTATATAATGGGAGAATAGTGTTTGATTCCTCTTCACTCATATTATCTACAAATTCATTTAATTTCTTACTGATGGCCAATATTAACTGATTAACAGATTCATCCAACTTAAAATCTTTCACTAAATATTCTGGTAACTTAGCTTTTCATTTTTCAAAGGAATCAGACTATAATATTAATCTATTTTTTTTAGTAAATTCATTTTGTCATTGTTCTGTGTTTCCTTAAATCTAGAGGTGTGTGCAATGGAAAACCACAACAACTTCTTTTCTGATATTAATGGAGTTTTAAAAACATATTTCTTAACCATTTTAAAAATTGATTTCATATATGCAGAGTCTAACTATTGAAATGAATTTCCTTCTAAAGTAAATTTAATTAACCAGATGAAAAGATTTTTACATATTTCTAATTTATCATATTTGATAAGCTTATAAGAATTTAGTAAAATTTGCTGCTGAATGGTTTTCTAGTGTAAATTGAGGCTAACCAGAGTATAATAGAGTTCAAATTTATAGCAATATAATAAGAATCTTCATCTAGGAAGCTAATAAGGTTGCCACCTTTCTATGTGACATAAACCAGATCAAAGGCACACTCCTTGCTTTTCTTACAATGCTGCCTTTCTCTTCCAATTTCCCTGCCCACCTGACCCACTCACTCACCCATTTTATGATGTAAATGCTTACATCATCTCAGAGTGGAACACTTTCCTTTGCCTTTTTTCTCTCATTTTAACTGGTCCCAGTTTTAAAAGTATCACTTCAGCAATGTGTTTTAATTGAAAAGTTATTCTGTGTCTGCTTTTTACAAACTCCATCATTCTATTTGTATAGATAAACAGAATACTGGAGTTGTACACTGCTTTCTGGACTACCAGAGCAACGTTCTGATTTCTGGGTTGTCTGGAAAAATACTGAATAGGTGTCAACACTAGAAGCTAATACCATCATACTCCCATAGTCCTATATGATTTAGGCAAGCAATCCTCATTTTTTAGGATACCATAAGAATGAAGTTAACATTTTTTCCATTCTCTTTAAAAGCATTTTTTTGGTCAGATATTAAAACTATTGAATCCAATATACATATAATCTTAGGTAATATACTCACTTTAATAAGTGCCAATCTATCCTTGAAAGTAAAAACATTAATTCATTTTTTTAATAAGAAGTATACTTCTTCAAAAAATATTATTAATATTACTCAGATACTGATAGATTTTTATTCCTAAATATTTTAGTTCTTTTCCTTTTCAATTATATTTATATTTATATTTAAACTTTATCTTTAAGCTATCTAGTAATTGTTTTATCACTAAAGTTTCAGTTTTATAATTATTAAATTTCAACAATGATATTTCTTGAAAATTTTCAATTTCCTCATCTATTTCTTCAATTGAACAATTTAAATCTCCTATAGTTAGTAAAATATTATCAATAAAAGCTGTATTTTAGATTGACAATCCTTGCTAATTGAGAATCTGTCATTTTTTCATTGCTTTTTATACTATTAGCTAAGGGTTTTATAACTAATGCAAACAGTAGAGGGGACAGGGGATACCCTTGCTTTGTTCCTTTGTTGAAATTGAATCCTTGAGAAATGTAAGATCCAATTTTAACATATGCTTTGGAGTCTCTATACAAGTTTTTTTCGAATATTCCATTAAATTGTTCTTGAAATGCAAACACTTCTATAGTTTTAAGCAAGTAGTTCCAATCTACAGAATTTAAAACTCTCTTAATATCTAAGCTAGTTAGAGCCAATTTATTTTTCATTCCTTTTGCTAAATCTAAGATAGTTACTAACCTTTTATATTATCATACTTTAATATATTGACTATAAATTCTGTTTGATCTTTATTAATTAATCTACTATATCTCTTAATTTGTGGTAAAGATAGAAATAAATATTTTATAGTCTACATTTAATAATGAAATAGGTGTATATGAGAAAACCAACTTATTATCCTTTCCTTGTTTAAGTATAAGTGAGATTATAGAAAATTCCATGATGGGGGAATTATTTTGTCGACCTGAATTATCCTGAAAACAACACTTAGTTTTTTAGAAAATATTTAATGGAAGCAGACTATATAATTCCATACTAAAACATCTAACCCAGGAGCTTTACCATGTTTTCATTTTTAAAGCTTCTTTAACTTCTATTAGGGTACTAGGCTTATTCAGCAGATATATTTGTTGTTTGTCAAGTTTATTAGTAATTTTTTTTCTTTAAATACTTCTCAATTTTCTAATCATCGGGATTTTTACTTTTATCATTAAGATTCTCATGGAATTTTTTTTAAATATTAACCATTTCCTCTATGTCTGAAGTAAGCTTATTAGTGTGAGCATTTTGGATGTTATTGATTTACTTCTATTAGCTAAACTGTACATTTTTTGAAGTCATTGCATAATTGTGCAATTTTATTTTTTCTAAAGCTATTTACACTTTATCCATTAAAACTGTTTAATATTTTGTCATTAATTTTTAATGGCTTCAGTATTATCAAATTTCTTTATTTGTTGTTCACACCTCACTTTGTGTATTTCATTTCATATTTCTAACAACTCTTTAGCTCACTTTTTCATTTTATTACTACCCCATCTTTCCATTCCATTTTAATATGCATTTTAAGGAGTCCCATAGTATGACTTTAATAACCTAACCATTATCATTCAAAGATACAAAATTCTCAATTTGTTCCTTCTAGTAATTATTGCTGGTTGGTAGAAATGTTGTACTCTCAAGCCTTTGCTGTTTAACTGAAATTAACCCTACATTATTTTGAAAGGCGTACACAAGGCTATAAATATAGTTTGAAGAAATGACAAATATGCAAAAAAAGAGGTGGAAATCTAAATGGAGTTGGAGGAAGAAGTGCAGGACAAGGATGCTACCAAGAAGGCAGCAAATATGGAAATGGTAAAAAATGTTAAAGGTGCAGAATATTTAGCAGAAGGAATTAAGAAGGGAAGCTAGTGCTTTTTAAATACATAGCAGAAAGTATGAACAAAGGAATAGAGGTGGTCAGGCTGTGCAAAGATGGGAGAAAGATGATAAAAGAATGGGAAGAAGCAGAGATTTTAAATGAATACTTTTCCTCTGTTTTCACAGTGGAAACCAAAGTATAGGTGCCTCCTGATAGATAGGAGAGAGAGCACAATAGGGAACACATCTGATAAATACCAAGAAAGAGAGAGAGGACATCAATAAGTATGTTATCCTCATATATGGTGTAGGATTAAAAGAACATCTGGGGACCTACAGGACTGTTAGCTTGATAACAATGACACCGAAAGTCATGGTGAGAGTCCATAAGGAAAGACTGAAAGCATTTCTAAAGCACAGGAATGTCTCAAACAACAGTCAGCATAGATTGACGGTGAGGAGGAGTCACCAACTGAACCTGATGCAGTTTTATGCTTGGGTTTCAGATGAACTTGACATGGAAGTACCAGAAAACTTAGTCTACATAAATATCACTATGGCCTTGGAATCTGCCCCACACAGAAGTCTGGGAGGAAACATAGGTGGTCTTACATGAAATGGGGTGTCAGTCTGCTGTAAGGTGTCCAGAAGAAAGCTACAAGAAAGAGCCATGGGATTGAAGGAAAGAGATATGATAGGTGTTTAAAAGAATGGGAGAGTTTCTTTTTTGAAACCAGAAGAAATAGAAGGTGTATGATATTACAGTAAACTCTCAGTTAACTGACACCCATGGTGATTGGTAGATGCTGGATAACTAGTTTCTGGTTGCTTGAGAGTTAATATTAAAAATAGATCTGACTAATACTGCACCCTATACTATTTGTTCTCAGGTTGTGGAGAAAGGGAATTTATTCCTATCTTCCTTTTCAAGACTAAGACTCTAAAAATGTAAGGCATGTTTTTGTGGAGGGGAAGCAGAAACTGCAACACATGAAAATTGTACTGTATTTCTTCAATTTTTTTTGCCATTTGCTTGAGAATGCCGGTTGCTTGAGTTCCAGTTAACTGTGAGTTTACTGTACTACATAAGATCATGTCATAGAGATGTGATGGGATCATTCTGATCAAGAATAATAGAAGGGAGGGGAGGCAGAGGTAGCATATAAAGGCACAACCTATTCCCTGGTTATCCAAAAATACTTTTTTTACAGAGAGGGCTGCAGAACTATGGTATAAACTACCAGAATGGGTGATGGAGAGGGAATATTTACCTTTTGTTTTTCTTTCTTTTGTACCTCTCTGGCTGGCTGTCTCTGACCCACTGGTCTATGTATTATACATGGTCTTGGCTCTTTTTTATTTCCCCTGACAGTTTCACCTTGTATTAGCTAAACAGCAGAATGCTATAAACTTTGGAAATGGCTTAAACTAACATTGATATATTCTAATGTGCATATATTTGCTAATACCTTCATTATGGATAGTTTATTCTGACAAATGATAATCTCCACCGCTATATCAATGTAAATTATAGGCCTGTCTTATAGCACTCAAAATTTATACCTCTTAATACTGTCATATTTACTCTTTGCAAAATGGTTTGAATCATACCTGAAAAAGGTCTTCATATTAGACTACTTACCTGGTTAACAAACAAAGAAACAAACAAATAGGCAAACATATAGCCGGATTCATAAATGAACAAACAAATAAATAAATGACTAAAATACACAGAGGCATTCAAAAGGGAATTGGACAACTTAAAAATGTTAGGGAAA